>NW_026125592.1:0-169417 GCF_943737965.1 Phodopus roborovskii
CTTGCCTTTTATGTTCCTTTCCTTCCCTACAGTTATATTGACTTCAATACCCTTTCCTTATCTTTCTGTCCCTTCCCATGCCTTGAATTGTGTTGCCTCCTTTTCCTGTCTTTGCCTCCCTTGGCTTTTCACTTCCATTCCCTTCCATTTCCTTCCCCTCATTTCCCTAAACTTGCTTTTGTTTGTCTTGTCTTACATTACCTACGCTTGCCTCTTTCCTTCTCTTGTCTTCATTCCTCCACTTCCCTTCCATTCCATTTTCATCCTTTCCATCAGTTACCTTCACTTCTTCACCCTTCTGAGTCTAGCCTTGCCATTTTTCTTGCTTTGGCTTGACTTTTGCTTTACTTCATTTAGTTTCCCTTCTCTCCCTTTGCATTTCCTTCATTTTTCTACTTCTTCCATTTGTCTTCTTGCCTTCCCTTTGCTTTCCTTTTCCTTTCAATTCCCTTGTTGTTTCTGCTCCCTTCTATTTACTTCTCTTGCCTTAGCATGCATTGCTTTACCTCCCTTTTAGTTCCCTATCCATTTTGTTATTTCCCTCCTATTATTTTCCCTTTCATTTTCCCTTCTTTCCATCACATTCCCTTTCCTTGTTTTCCCCTTTCCTTCCCTTTCTTTCCCCTCATTCCTTCCTTTCCCTTCCCTTCTATTCCCTTACTATCATTTCCATCCATTCACTACATTAAATTCCTTTCCCAACACATTCTTGCTGCTTTCTATGCATGATATTGCATTCCCTTCATTTAATGTCACTTCTATGTTTGCATTCCCTTGCTTTTTCCTTGTCTTGCCCTCCCCAACCGTCACTTCCCTACCCCTTGCCTTCCTTTTCTTTACCTTTTCCCTTCCTTGGATACATTCTTCCCATAGAGTTGCCTTTTCTGTTCTCTTGCCTTTCGCTTGCATTATATGGTATTGATTTGACTTCATCTCCCTTGCCCTAACTATGTGTTGCCTATTCCTATGACTTCACTATCTTTCCATTCTATGTCTTTTCCCTTCCCTTCCTTTTCATATCATTTTTCTATTCCTCTCCTTGCCATTCATTATCTACTCCATTCCTATTCTCTTTATTCCCCTTCCCTTCCCTACTCCCATTCCCTTCCATTCCCTTGCTGCACTTTTCCTTGAATTTTCTTGCTTCCCTTATTTTCAGTTCATTTCTCTTCTCTTGAGTTACATTGCCTTTCCCTCTTCTTTTCCCTTCAATATCATCGCCTTATCTCTCTTTGCCTCCCTTAACCTTGTCTACTTACTTTACTACTTATGCCTACACCACCCATCCTTTACCTTGCATTTTCACTCCATTCCATTCCTTTTAATTCTCTTCCCTTGACTTGCCTTGGTTTTCTTTCTTTCCTTAGCATTATCTTGCCTTTTGTCTTCCCTTACCTTTATTTTTGCCTTCCTTTCCATTCTTTTCCTTTCCCTTCCCTTCACTTCCCATGCCTAGCCTTGCCTTGCCTCATTTTCCCTTCTCTTCCCTCCTCTTCCCTTCCCCTGCATTTCCTTGATGTGCCTCCCCTGGAATTTTTTTTCCTTAAACCCTTTGCTTTTTCCATTCCATTCCCTTATTTTCCCTTCCCCTATATTTTCTTGGCTTCTTGACTTGCCTTTCCTTGATTTGCATTACCTTGCCTTAAGATAACTTCCTTTCCTTGTCTTGCTTTACCTTGCATTTTCCCTTGCCTTGCTTAACCTTGTCTTGCTTTGCCTTTCCCATTTCTTCCATTCCCTTCCCTTGTCTTTCCTAAACTTTCATTTTCAATTGCCTTGTTTATCACATTCTTTCTTTAATGTCCCTTTTCATAACTTAAAGTTCCTTTCCCTCAGCTTCTCATCCCTGCTTTTCCAATGTCTTGTATTACATAGACTTTCTGTTCCTTGAATTTTCACTTGCCTTGCCTTTTATGTCTTTCCTTGCCTTTCTAACAAGTTTTGTTTTGCCTTGCCATACTTTTAAAACTGCCTTCCCATTCCTTCCTTTCCATTTCATTACCTTTGCCTTCCATTCCCCTCCATTTCTTTCCCTTCTCTTTCCTAACCTTGCTTTGCTTTGCCTTTACCGTTTCATTGTCATGTTTTCATTCCCGTCTCTTTCCTTGGATTTCCTTACTAATTCCATACCATAATTTTCTTACTCTCACTTCACTTCCCTTTCTTTCATCCACCTTGGCTTTAACCTACCTTTGCCTTGCCTTCCCTTGCCTTCCTTTCTTTCCTTTGCCTTGTCATCTTTGTTGCCTTCTCTTCCCATAACTTCCTTTATCTTACCTTGCTTTTCCTTCTCACCTTTCCCTTAACTTCTTTCCCTTCCCTTCCCTTTTATCTCTTCACTTCCATTGTCATGCCTTTTCACTTTCATTCCCTTGCCTAGTTCCCTTCCCTTTCTTTCTCTACCCATCCATTCCATCCTTTATTTACCAGGCTTTTCCCCTTCTATTCCCTTGCCCTTCCATTCCTCTCACTTGTCTTATCTTTTTTGTTAAATTCTCTTTCGTTCATTTCCGTTAACTTTGCTTGCAATGCTTTATGATACATTTCCTTCCCTAGCCGTGCCTTAACATTCTCCTTGCCTTCACTTTTATCCCTTTCCATCACTTGCCTACCCTTACCTTTTCCTTTCCTTGACCTTCAATTCCCTTTCTTTCCTTGCATTACCTTAAGTTGTCAATCCTTCCATTTACTTAAATTCCCTTTCTGTGTCTTGTTCCTTCCCTTCTCTTCCATGAAATTCTATTACCCTTTCTGCTCTCCCTTTCCTTTCTTTATGTTCACTTTCTTTTCCTCGCTTCCGTTTCCTTGCATTGCCTTGTCACTTGTTTCTTCCATTCATATCCCTAGCTTTGCCATGCATTTTCCTTTCCCTTCTATTCTATTCCTTGCATTTACCTCCTCTTCCCTTCCGTTCCAATGCCATAACAAGTAGCAAGCATGCTTTGTCTTTTCCCTTCCATTTATTTTCATTGCCTCAACTTGCATTCCATTATATTCCACTCTCTTAACCTTATTTCGCCTTGCCTTGCGTTAGAATTAGATTGCCTTGCCTAGTGATGTTTTCCATTCGCTTCCATACCTTAAAACAGCCTTGCCTTTTCCTTTTCCCTCCTTTTTATTCCATTCCCTTCCATTTTATTCTATTGGATTTCCTACACTCGTCCTCTTCTGCAAACACTTCTGATCCCATACTTTACCTTCTAATCCTATCCAATCTCTTCTCTTCAACTAACTTCCCATGCCATCTATTTGCTTTCCTTTACTTAACTTGCCTTGCTTTCACTTGCCATGCCTTGCCATTTCCCTTTGATTCCCTTCCTTTCCATTTCCTTTGCTTCCCTTGCCTTGCCTTGCATTAATTTGCCTTCCTTTACATCCCTTTACATTTTGTTCTTTTGCCTTGCCTTGTGTTGTCTTCCCTTTGATTATTTTCTATTGCATAGCTTTGTTTATTCTGTTTCCCTACATTTCCTTCACTTCTCTTCACTTTCCTTGACTTACATTACATTGCATAGCCTTCTATTTCATTTCATTCATTTGATTGCCATTACGACCTTTACTTCCATTACTTTCCCTTCCTTTTTTTTTTTTTGACTTGAATCGTATTCCCTGCCATTCCCTTCTCTACACTTGCCCTTATTTGATAGCCTTGACTTACATTTCCTTTCTTTTCATTTTTTTCCCTTTTCCAATCACTTAACTTTCATTTCATTCCTATCCTTCTCACTTGTCTTATTTTTCCTCTCATTTGTTGCCTTCTACTCACTTTCCTAGCCTTAATTAAAACTTTCTCTTCTCTTCCATTCCATTCTATTTTCCTTTTAGTCCATTGAATGTTTAGCCTCGACTTGCTTGCCTTTTCCCCTTCCCTTAACTTTCTTTTCAATCTATATCCACCCTTTCCATCACTCTCCTTATCTTCTTTTCCCTTGCTTTTACTTCACTTTCCTTCCCTTCCATTGCTTTCATTTCACATTTGTTCATACTCCTTCCCATCCCTTCACAGTCCTTTCCTTGCCTTGCCTTGCCTTTCGTTTCCCCTATTTACCTTCCTCTTTCATTCTTTTGTCTTGCTTTTCAGCTTCCATTTGCTTCCATTGCATAGACCAGCCTTGAAGTTACCCTTCCCCTAATTTCCCTTCAATCCCTTCTCTTCACTTGCCTTGAATTGCCTTATCATGCCTTGCTTACTTTTCCTTCACTTGCATAGCCATTTCTCTTCTATTTCCTTCTCTTATGTTTCCTTCTCATCCATTCCTTTCTGTCATTACTTGTCTTTCCTTTCACCTTCGTTTAGGTTTCCCTCCCTTCCCTTGACTTCCTTTCTAATCCATTCCCCATTTTGCCTCTTTCCCTTATCTTCCCTTCCCTTCCATTCCCTGTCCTTCCCTTATCTTTATTTCTCATGTATTGCCTTCCCTTGCTTGCCTTGCCTTGCATTCCATTGTCATTCAAAGCCCTGCCTTTCTGCTTCTGCTCCCTTCACTTCCCTTCTCTTTGCTTGCATTACTTAGGTTTTATGTACCTTTCTTTTGCTAGACTTGTCTTTTAACTTCAATTACTTTCCCTTTCCTTACCTTGCCTTGTGTTTGTTTCCATTTCCTTGACATGTATTGCCTTTTCCCTTTGCTTGTGTTCCATTCCATTCATTTGCCTTCACTTCTCTTCCATTTCCTTATCTATACTTTCCTTGCCTTTTTTTTCCCTTTCTTCGCAATTTTTTTTTTGGGGGGGATCCCTACCACTCACTTCACTACCAATCCCTTTCCTTGCCTTCCTTTTTCACTTGCTTGTCCTTTTCAATTTTCTTGCCTTGAATTGACTAGCCTTGTCATTTAACTTGCCTTGCATTTCCTTGCCTTGACATTTCTTGCCTTTGTTTTCCTTCTCTTCCTTTTGTTCCTTTCCCTATCATTTCTTTCCCTTGTCCATCCATGCGCTCCTTTGGCTTGACTTGACTTTAAAATTCCTTTCCTTTTCAATTTCCCTGCTTTGCATTCCTTACATTCTCCACCATTTCCTTTCCCTTGCCTTTCCTTGCCTTGCATTTTCGCTTAATTTCATATCCCTACCCTTCCTTTCCTATGCCATACCTTTCATTAACTTGAGATCCCAATCCTATTCAGTGGCCTGCCCTTATATTGATTAACTTGCCTTTGGACATGCATTTCCTTGCCTTTATTTGGCAGGACTTTTATCCTAGTTTTCCATCCCATCCCTTTTATACCCTTCCCTTCCATGTCTAGTTTTGCTTATTTTCTTCTCTTCAGTTCCTTTTCATTTCTTACCCTTCCCTTGCTTTTCCTTTTCTCTTCCATTGTCTTTCCATCACTTCCTTTCTCTACACTTCTCTCCAAATACACTGCCTTGCCTTTTATCCGTTAATCATTTCCCTACCCTTACCTTCACACCCTTACCTTAACACCATTGTGTTACTTTACTGTTCCCATACGTACCTGTCACCTGCTTGTACTTTCTGTTCCATATCCTTTTCTTCCGTCCCTTAGCCTTGCTTGCCTATCATTTTGTTTGCTTCTCTAGCCCAATCTTACCTTTTCCCTTCCCTTCCCTCCCCTCCCCTCTGCTACCCTTCCTTTGCTTCCCTTCCCTTCAGTTTCCATCAATTATTTTTCTTTGCATAGACTTGCCTTGCAATTTCTCTCCCCCTTTTCTTGTCTACTCTTTCCTTCACTTCCCTTCTGTCACCCTCCCTTCCATTTCCTTGCTTCCCTTTATTTGTGTTGCCTTCCATAAGTTTCGCTAACCTTGTAATGACTTTTTTCACTTCCTTTCCATCTCTTTGTTTCACTGTCCTGAAATTCCGGTGCTATGCCTAGCTTTGACGTGCCTTGCCTTTTCCATAACCTTCCGTTGATTTCCCTTCACTTCCCATCAATTACCTAGTGTTTCCTATCATGTCTTCCATTGCCATCCCTTCCCTTGCATTTCTTTGCTTTTATATTTCCCTTACCTTCCATTTACATTACTTGCCTTGCTTTGACTTGCCTCATCTTTCCAATGACTTTCCTTTCTTCTTTTCCCTTAACTTGCATTGACTTGACTTGCTTTGCTTAGCCTTCCCTTCATTTGCATTCCCTAGCCCTAGTCTTTAGCCTAGACTTAGTCTTTTCCTTTCTGGTCCATTTCATTCCCTTCCCTCCACTTGTCTTGTTTTAACTTAATTTACCTTGCCTTCCTTACTTTTGACATGACTTGCCTTTTTCCTTACATCTTTTTGTTTTCTTTATTTTCTCTTCCTTTCTAAGGCATTGAATTTCCCTGATTTCTATTCCCTCCACTTCTATTCCTTTTCCATCCATTCCTTTCCTTTCCTTGCTATTGCCTTTCCTTGCCAAGTTTTCCAATCCATCCCCTTGTCCTACCTTGCCATTTCCCTTCACTTTCATTCCCTTCCTTTACTTTCCTTCAACTCACTTGCCTTCACTTGCATTACATCCACGTTGCTTTCCCTCCCTTCCCTGCCTTTCCATTCCTATTGCTACTGTTCACTTTCCTTGCCTTGCGTTTTCAATTTCCTTGCCTTGCCTTGCATTTTAACTTGCCTTGTCATGATTTTCATGTCATTACTTGCATTGACTTGACTTGTGTTGTTTTGAATATTGTCTCCTTCAATTTTAATTCCTTTCATTCCATTGCCTTTTTCCTTCTCTTCGCTTTCTTTCCCTTCCGTTCACTTCCTTGTCCTTGCCTAGCCATTTCTTGTTATTTTAGTGGTCTTGACTTTTCAGTTGTATTGCCTTGCTTTCAATTCCAGTCACTTCCATTTATTTCCTCCCTTTCTCTTCCCTGCCATTGCCATGCTTTTCCCTTACCTTCTCCATGCCTGGCATTTTCTCTTTCCTTGTCTTATATTGGCATTTCTTGGATTTTTTCTGCCTTCCCTTTCTCTTCCATTCCCTTCTATTCCCTTCCTTGGTCTTCAGGTGCCCTGCTTTATCCAAATCATTAACTAACCATCCCAAACCTATTTTCTCCCATTCCCTTCCCTTACTTTGCCTTGACTTACCTTCACATGCTTTTCCTTCACTTCCCTAAACATTTCTTATCTTTCCTTCATTTCCCCTTCCCATCACTTGCCTTTATTGCGTCTTCCCTTCTCTTCTCATCCCTATACTACTCATCTCTTCCCATGCCATACATTATTTTATCTTGCCTTGCCTTTCCTTTTAACTTGACTACACTTTCCTGCCTTTTAGGTTTCACCAGAATTGCACTGCCTTGCTTTGACATGTCTTTTAACTTGCCTTCCCTTCCCTTCTCTTCCATTCCCTTCCCTTCCCTTGCCTATACCTTTCCTTTGCATTATCTTCCCTTCCCTTCATTTACCTTCCCTTCTATACCCTATCATTGTCTTGCCTTTTCCTTTCCATTTCCTTCTAAACCTTTTTCTTGCCTTTTCCCTTCCATTCCCTCATCTTCTCCCATATTCCTTTCCCTTGCCTCTCCTTGCCTTGCATTGTCTTTCCATCCATTGTCATCACTTCTTTTCCATAGCCTTACCAAACCATTTCCATTCCATTCTCTTCCTGGCCTTTCATTTACTAACCCTCCCCTACCCTTTCCTTTTCTTTTCTTCCACAGCCTTGCCCTCCCATGCAGTTCCCATTTTCTCCCATTCCATTCCCTTGTCAGGCCTAGCCTGGCATTTCTTCGCCTTTTCCTTGCCTTCCCTTTCCTTCACATGCCTACCATTACTTCACATCCTTTCATTTCATTTCTTTTGATTTTCCCTTCCATGTCATGCTTATTTTGCCTTCTGCACATTTGCCTTTCCTTTTCATTGCTCTTCTTTTACAATCCTTTCCCTTCCATTCCTTTCATTTTCCTTCCCTTTGCTCCCTTAACCTTACATAATCTTCCCAGGTTTTCCCATATTATGCCTTGCTTGCTTTGCATTTTCCTTCCCTAACTTTCTATTACCTTGCCTTGCCGTTTAATCTGCCTTGCCTTTGACTTGTCTAGTTTTGCTATCCTGTTATTCTGCCTTCGATTACCTTCACGTCCTATCCAACACTTTCCTTGCAGTTTTCCTTGTGTTATTTCTTCCCTTCATTTTAATTTCCTTCTCTTATCTTGCATTCCCTTTCATTTTCCATTCTATTGCCTGCACTTGCCTTGCCTTTTCTATCCTAAACTTTTCTTACCTGTTCCCTTCCATTCCTTCACTTCCCATCCCTTAGGTTTTCTTCTTCTCCCTTTCCCTCTCTTGCCTTATATAACCTTTCATTTTTCATTTCCCTACTCTTCCCTTCCCTTTCTTGCCTAGCCTTAAATTTGCTTGCCATCCATTTAATTTTCTTCCCTTCCCTGGCCTTTTCCCTTCCAATGTTTTCCTTTCCACTCCTTCCTTTGCCGTGACTTGATATGTCTTTTGATATATTCCCCTAAATTCCCTAACTTGGCCATGCAATTTCTTTTCCCTTCCCTCCCTTTTCCTTTTCACTAGGTTTGACTTCCCTTTGTTACTTTAACTTCCTTCCTTTTACTTCCTTTGTCCTGCCTTGTCTTGACTCAACTTTTCTTTACTTTTCAAAGGTTTGCCTTTTTACTTGACTTCCCTTCCATCCCCTTGCCTTGCCTTTCTCCTTCCCTTCACATTCCTATACTTCCCTTCTATTGCCATGCTATACCTTACTTTTTCATGCCTTGCCTTGCCTTCTCACTTGCCTTGACTTGCTTTGCTTTGAATTGCATTTCCTTATACCACCATTGCCTTGCCTAGCCTTGCATTATCATGCCTTCTAACCTTCATTGTCTTGCCTTGCCTTGGCTTATGGCCTGCTTTACTTCCCTTCCACTGCTGTAATTTCTCTTCCTTTCCCATGCATTGCCTTTCCCCTTACTTTGCTTTGCCTTACATTTCCAAGATTCCCTTGCCTTTTCCATTCCATTCTGTTCCATTCCCTTCACATCCTGTCTCTTGTCTTGCATTGCCTTGCTTGCCTACATTGCTTTAATATTCTTGCTTTACATTGTTGTCCATTTTCTTCCTTACCTTTGCCTTTCCCTACTGGGTTCATTTCTATCACTGCCTTTTTCTTCCCTTTACTTTCCCAATCTTTGTCTTGCCTTCACATTTTCCTTCAGTATGTTTCTCTTCTTTTGTTTTATTTTGCCTAAATTTCTCATCACATCCCTTCCTTTTCCTTCCCTTTTCATCCATTCCTTTCATTTCAAATCCCATTCATTTCCTTGCCTTTCCATCCCATCCCTTGCCTTACCTAGCCATGCCTTCCCTTTTGACTTGTATTCACTTCCTTTTCCTTCCTATCCCTTCTTTTCCGTTGCATTTTTTTCACTTCAATTCCCTTTCCTTCTCTTCCCATCCATTTTTATGCATTGCATTTTGCTCCACTTCCATTTCCTATTTATACCTTCCCTTACATTACTTTCCTTTTCCTTGAACTGCCTTGCCTTGCTAAGCCTTCCTTGCTTTTCAATGCCCTCCCTTGTCTTTTCACTCACTTGTCTTTTCACTTCCCTTGTCTTGTATTGCCTTTTCAGTTGTTGTGCATTTCCTTGCCTTCCCTCGCATTTAATATTGCATTGTCTTGCCTTTGCTTGATTGTTACCTTTAATTCTCTTCACTTAAGTTGCCTTAACATGCATTGCCAAGCATTTTCAATTCACTTCTCTCTTCCCTTGAATTGCCTTGGCTTGTCCTGCCTTTTTAAATTCAATTCCCTATCTCATCCCTTACCTTCTTTCACATTTCACTTGGGTTTTCATTCCATCCTGTCATTTCCCTTTAGTACTCATTCCGTGTTTTTCCTTGCCTTTCCTCTTCCTATCCCTACCCTACCCTTCCCTTCCCTGTGATTGCCTTCACTTCCTTTCTCTTTTCCCTTCAATTCCCATCCCTTAATTCCCTCCCCTCCCATTGCCTTCCTTCCCCTTCCATTTTCCCTTCTCTTCCATTGCCTTCCCTACATTTTTGTTCCTTTTCTCGTGTTTTCCATTCCCTTATCTTCTGTTACTTCGCCTTTTTCCCTTCATTTCCCTTCCCTTGTGTTGCCTTCCCTTCTCTTCCCTAACCTTGCCATGCCTGTCCCTTTCTGTCTAATCCCTTCCGTTCCTTTTAATTTCTTACTTTCCATTATCTTGCCTTGTATTGCCTTTCTTTTCCTTTTCCCTTCCTTTTCATTCCATTTCTTTCAATACCTTCCCTGCTCTTCCAGTCCCTTGTTTTCCTTGTCTTCCTTTCACTTCCCTTCCCTTTATCTCCTTCATTTCTTTTTTTCTTGTGTTGCCTTGAATTTTTGCTTGCCTTACCAAGACATTTCACTTGAATGGCTTTTGTCTTTTCTTGATTTTTCCTACCATTTTTCTTCTATTGCATTCCTTTCCTTTTCCTTATCTGGCCATTCCTTGCATTTCCTTGTAGTTTGGCTTACCATTCCTGGCCTTGCCATGCCTCTCCATTTTATTCGACTTGTGATTACAATTTCCTTGAATTTCACGGCCTTTGCCCTTCCAATTTCTTTCTTCCCTTCCATTCCCTTAGCCTTAACTGGCCTGTCAGTGCATTTTGCTTATCTTTACTTTTCATTCCCTTGCATTTCTTTCACTTTTCTGGACTTTCCTTGCTTTTTTTCCTCTTCAATTGTTTTGCCTTGCCTTTTCCCTTCCCTTCCAGCACATTCCCTTCCACTTTCCTTCACTTCCCTTCCATTTTCAACCCTTCCCTTGTCTTGGCTTTCATTTTTCCTTACATTGACACATAATTGATTCCTTTCCCTTCACTTTGCTCTCCTTGACATGTATTTTTTCTTTCCCTTTTATTCTTTTACGTAGCTTTTCTCATTCTTTTGTCTTCCTTTTGATTCCCTTCCCTTGCCTTAAATTCCCTTCCATAGAGTTGCATTTGCTTTTCCTTTCCATTTTCTTCTATTCCCTAAGTTTCCCTTCCATTCTTTTCCCATCACTTCCATTCCATTCCCATCATTTCCCTCCTTTTCTATTCCCTTCAACTAGCATTTCTTTGTCTTCCCCTTTCACTTCTCTCATACTGCACTTGCCTTGCTTTTGCTTGCAATGTCTTGTAACCTGTGATCTCTTCCCTTCTCATACCTTCCCTTGCATTGTTTGTGATAATTATTTCCTCTTTTTTCCCCATGCATTGCCTTGCATTTTCCTTTCCTTCCCTTCTCTGCACTACACTTCCCTCCAAACGCCTTCTTTTCCTTTGCTTTTCCATTTCATTTCCATTGCATTTACCACCCCTCTGTTCCCATGCCATGGCTATTTCTTTCCTTTCCATTGCCTTGCTTTTTCATTCCCTTCACTCCCCATCTCTCTCCCCTTCCTTAATTTGCCTTCCATTCGATTCAATAGCATTGAAATGTCTTTTCCCTATCCTTTTCTTCACAGAAATACCCTTACATTTCCTTTTGTTCCATTCACTTGCACTGCCTTTTCCTTTTGCTTCCCTTCCCATTCCTTCCACTTCCTGGTCTTTCCTATCCTCTCCTTACCTTAATGACTGTTTCTTCTTGACGTCCGTTCACTTCCATTTCCTCACATTTTTTTTCCCTTCCGTTGCCTCATTTTGCTTTGCCTTTTCAGTTGACTTGCCTTACCTTTTAAGCAGTCTTGACTTGCCTTGTTTTGACAAACCATCAAACATGCCTTCCCTTGCCTTGCCTTGCTTTGCTATGCCTGTTAACCCGTCTTATCTTCCCTTCCATTCCCATCCCTTTCCTTCCGTTACCTTTTCTATGATTCAATTCAGTGTCCTTCCCTTTCAATCCATTACCTTCCCATGGCTTGCCTTCTTATTTCCCTTGCAATGTCATGCCTTCCTTTCCTTTTGCTTCCCTCCCTCCCATTGCTTAGTTTTTCTTTTCTCCCTTTCCCTTTCCTTTTCCATTCCATTCTCTTAAATTATGGTCCATTACATTACCTTGCTTTGCTTTCCCATCCCTTAGCATTGTCTTGAATTTTCCTTTCCATATTCTTCTCTTTTCTTCCCTCCCTATATCTTCCCTTCCATTCCCATCTTTTATCTTCCCTTCCATTCCACTTTCTTTCCTAGACTAGCCTTATCTTGCCTTGCTTACTCTGTTCCCTTCCATTTCCTTTCTTTTCCTTAGTTACTATAATGAGTATTTTTTTCCTCCTGCCGCTGTTCTTGTCCAATCGCCATGCCAGCCTCAAATAGCACCCTGAAAAACTGTATTTGATATAATGCTGTTGGGCATTTACTTGTTCCTCATTATCTAGCTCTGTCTTCAGTATTAACCCATTTCCAAGTGGTCTCATCTTACCAGAGAGCCAGCTGGTGTCCTGCTTCCCCAGACTCTCCATCTTGACTCCTCCCTCCTACTCCTCTTTCTGAATTGTTTCCTACTCCCTCATCTCTTGCTTACTTTTTGGCCAACAATGATTTATTCATTAACCAGTATGACAAACATATTTACAAAATGACATCTCCTCTTTTTTAGTCTAAAATAAAAATAAGGGTATTAAACTTAACAAAGAAAATATGTAACACAACAGTTGTGAATTAAGTATCAGAGTTAACAGTATGTAGTCCATTAATATTTAGCAAGTTTAAAAGAAACTGTTCTATCACCTATCTTATATTTGTAAGTCTAAACTTCTATATGTAACTTAACTTTAAGCCTAACTAAGAAAACTATAATTATAAATATCTTTCTTCAACTCCTTCACAGACCACAGAAGTATAGTATATTATCTCGAGAAATGATAGAGACAATTCAGTTCCTGGTCAGTCACACTAAGTTCTTCTGCAATATTCCATCTTCAGCCCATAGGCCATAGTGTTTTTGGAAAGACTCTTCAGCAAAGCGGGAAACTTTAAACTGTCTTCTTGTATTGTTCGTTTGTCAGTCAGTTTTCTCTGTGTCTTGCATACTGTCTGGCATACTCTTCCATGAAGCTGGAACTCTGTAGCAATTGTAGCAATGTCCATTTTTAAATCAGCTGTGATTATTTTTTTGTGTGTGTGTGTGTGATCTTGCAAGTCCAGTTTATACAGCACAAAGTCAAACAGTCCCAAGAACAGTATCTTGTCCAAATGGCTTGTCTTGCCATATTGGAATTAACTCAATAACGAGTTTCATCAATGTCCATCTTCCTTTATGACACAAGTGGTGTTGCCAGGGCCAGTTATGCCTCACTGTCAAGATAGACACTGCACCATTTTAAATGCCATATTCTGTAGGTCTTTGAAAGGTTTGAAGAATGCGTATACATCTCAAAAACATCTCTGTATATCTATAATATTTAACTCATCTAACTATATCTTGTGACTATAATAGAAAAAACCTAAATTTTTTTGACAATTTTAGGTAACTATCTATAATCTGTACTAAATTATGCATTATATTTATAAAAGAGCTATGCAAACACAATATCCAAACGAGTTGAGAAACATACATATCATAAAATTGTCATTAAATTTGTGTCATTAATTGAAAATACATTCCAAAACAAAGTATTCATTAAATAAAAATCCTTTCTAAAATAAAGTATTCATATCTATACCATAATCCTCTTTTTACCTTTAAAAAGATTGGTTGTGGTCATTTAACTTTTATGACCAACACCATTTAAATGAAAACAAACATTTTGAACAGTATTTGTGAATTGGGGAATCTTTTTTCCAAACTTCTTCCGGCTGACAGGGGCCAATGTCATGGGATCCTAAGAAAATGATCACCTACAACTCTGTTTCATGGGGTCTGGCTTGATCAAACCACATTCGTCTGGAAGGAATCCACAGCTTTTCATCTTCTGTGGAAACCAAACTGGGAATCCTTTTCACTAGCAACTTCTCCTTAGACTTAAATTTTGGAGTCAAAGCATTTTTAAAATATATATTGGATTGATTGAGCAGCATTTGTGTTAACAGTTGTTGTTATTTCCTCAGCAGTCAAAAGATACAAAGACAATATAACACCATACAGTATCCGGATTTTCTCTGAGCATGCATCTTTACATGATTTCCCCTCCCTTCCTTTCCATCCTTTTCTTTGCCTAACCTTGCCTTGCATATTACTTACTTTTACATTCTCTTACTTTCAGCTCCTTTCAGTTTCCTTGAGTTGTCTTTTGTTGCCTTTTCTTCTCTATACATGTCTTGTCTTGACATTTTTCTTCCCTTAACCTTCTCTTTGCTCAACTTGCCTCCCTTTCCCTTGGCTTTTCCCTTCAATTCCATACCCTTCTGGTCCCTTGCCTTGCCTTTTTAATTCTCTTACCTCCCATTCTGTTGCCTTGATTAGCCTTCAATTGCATTTTCCTTTCACTTCCCTTTCCTTGCTTTCCATTCACTTCTCTTGACTTGCCTTTGTTTTGCCTTCAATTTCCTTCCCTTGCTTCTGCTTTCCCATTCACTTCACTTTCATTCCCTTGCAGTCCCTTCCTTTCCCTTCAAATCCATTTCATTCTGTTCATATACCTTTTGATCCTGTCCATTTACTTATCATGCCTTATCCCTTGCCATGTATTACAGTTTCTGACTTTCTCTTCCCTTCCCTTCCCTGCCCTTGCCTTTCACTTTCCTATCCTTCCCAAACATTTCCTTCACTTGCCTTGCCTATATATACCTTGACTTTTCTTTTCCCTTTACTTGAATTCCCTTCCATGTCTTTCCCTTCCCTTAACATGCCACACATTTTTCTTTCTCATCCTTTCCGTTCACCTTTTCCCTTCCATTTGCTTAACTTTCTTTTCCCATTGCATACCTTCCCTTCCATCTCTTCCCTTCCCTTGATTTTCCTTCACTTTCCAAGTATTGCTTTTCCATTCCTTACCCATGTCTTGCCTTGCCTACCCATGACTTGACATGCATTTCCCTTCCCTTCCTTTCCTTCCCTTCCATTGCCTTGGCTTGATAAGTCTTTCTTTCTTTGCCTTGCCTTGAATATTTCTTGTCTTGCCATTTCACGTTCCTTGCCTTGACATTTATTTACTTGCCATGATTTGATTTTGAATGCCTTGTCTTGCCTTTTATCTTGCATTACCTTGCCTTACCTTGTGTTCTTTCCTTGCCTACCCTTGCGCTGTCTTCAATTGTCTTGATTGCATTGCTTTTCACTTGCTTTGCATTGTCATTTACCATGCCTTTACTTCCATTACTTTATCTTCCTTTTAACTAGTCTTGCCTTGCCACATCCTTTCTCTTCCTTAAAATCCTCTTTACTTGCCTTTTTACCTTCCCTTTTCCCAAGTCATCCTTTATTTCCATACATTTATCTTTCCTTCCTTTCCATTCCTTTTCATTGCCGAGACATTCCTTATCATGCCTTGTCATACCTTGTTTTTCTTCCTTTCCCTTTATTTTCCTTGCCTTGCCTTTTACTTTCTCTTTTCCGTAATTCAATATTCCATTCTTTCTCTTCTCTTCCCTTTCTTTGTCTTTCCATCTATTTCCTGGTCTTGCCTTTCCATTACATTCCCTTCTTTTTGTTGCATGTCTTTGGCTGACCTTCCCATCCTTTCTCTAGCCTTGCCTTGCCTTGCCCTATTTTCTTTCTTCCATTCTTCCCACCATTCCCTTCTCTTCCTTTCCTTTCCTTTCATTGCCTTCATTACATTGAATTTTCCCTTCTGATCCCTTGAGTAACATTCTTTTCCATGCAACACCCTCCCCTTCCCTAGTCTTTTATACTCATATTTTGTGTTATATTATCTTCCCTAGAATTGCCATGCCTATTCCCTTCCATTCTTTTACATTACCTTCTCTTCACTTTTCTTATCTTGCATTGTCATTTCATCTTCCCTTCCCTTTTCTGCCTTCCATTCCCCACATTCCCTATCTTGTTGTGACTTCCCTAGCCTTTCAGTCTATTCCATTTCTTTCCTTTTCTTCTATTGTAATATCTGGACTTGAATTTTATGCCCTTCCATTCCATTTACTTGCCTTGCATAGCATTGTCTTGCCTTTTCCCTTCTCATTCATTCCCTTCCCTTTCATTCCATGACATTGCCTTGTCTGGCCAAGTATTTACTTTTCACCTGCCTTCTCTTTTCATTTGCATTTCCTTGCACTGAATTTTCCCATTTTTCCCACTCCTTTGCTTCCTTTTAATTAGTTACATTTCCTTTTCTTTCCTTTCCCTTCCTTTCCATTCCATTTCTTGCCTTCCATTGCTTTTTCTTTCTCCTTCCCTTTCTTTCACTTCCGGTCCTGTTTCTTCCATTTCCTGCCCATCCCTTCGCTTAAATTTCAGTTCCTTCCCTTCTTTTCCATTTCCTTCCATTCCCTTTCATTGCCCTTTTCCTTGCAGTGTAAATACTGCAATATTTCCTAACTTTCATTTCATTTCCCGCCCCATGCCTTGCCTTTTCCTTTACCTACCCTTTCCAACCATTTCTTCCAATTCCATTCCAGTCCTTTCCCTTCTCTTTCTTTCCCTTCTTATACCATCCCATATTTTCTCTTCCATTTCATTCCCATCCCTTGCATTGCACTGCCTTCAATTACCTTTGCTTACCAAGCCTTGCTTATTTCCTTCCTTTCCCTTCTCTTCCCTTCCCGTTCTTTCCCTACCATTGTCTTTCCTTCTCATGCATTCCTTCTCTTTTCTGCTCAATTCACACCTCCTTTCCATTCACTTCCTTTACTCTGTTTTTTTTCATTTCCATGCCTTTCCTTTCCTTCTTTTCCCTCCCAATACCTCTTTTCCCTACCTTGACTTTTAAGTTCTCTCCTTTTCCATTCCCTTTTATACACTTCCTTTGACTTTCTATTGCCCTGACATCCTTTGCCTCAATTACTTTTGCTTTCCTTTCATTAAGTTTATATCACTTGCCTTGTCTTGCTTTGCCTTGATGTGACTTTCCTTGTCTTCCTTGACCTACTTTCCCATCCTTACATTTGACTTGTCTTGCCTTGACTTTTCACTTGCATTTCCTTTTCAATTACCTTGCAATGACTTCCCTTACATTCCATTCCATAAACTTATCTTTCCTTGAATGCCTTGCCTTTTTCATTCCTTTTATTTCTGTTATATAACCCTCAATTCCCTCACCTTGCTTTGCCTTCCATTATCACTTCCTTTCCTTTGTTTCCCTTCTCTTTGCTTGCCTTCCCTTGCCATCCCTTGCATTTTTCTGTCTCATCCTATCTCTTCCAACCTCTTCCCTTCCCTTCCATTCCCTTTTCAACCATTCCCTTGCCTTGCCTTGCCTTGTCTTTTCTCCTCTTTTACTTTCAAATCACCTATCCTAACTTCACCTCCCTTCCTTTCCCATCCTACACTTGTCCTTATATCAATTACCTTGCTTTTCATGCCATTTCTTCTCAAAATTTCCACTAACCCTGCTTTCCTTGACTTCCATGCTATTCCTTTCCCTTCACTTTCTTTCATTTCCTTCATTTCCTTGCCTTCAATTGCCTTGACTTGACTTCAATTATTTTCCTTATACCTGCCTTGCCTTTTGCCTTCCAATCCATTTCTATTCCCTCTTATTGCCTTCTTGCCTTCCTTTTTTTCACTTCTCATCTCTTTCCTTCACTTACATTCAATTTCTTCCCTTCACTTCACTTTCCATGGCTTACCTTTCCATGCTTTCCCTTCCATTGCCTATCTTTGTCTTGCCATCCCACTAACCCTTTTTTCATTTTGTGAATATTATTTAATTGTTATTATACATATTGATCCCTGTTTTGTCTCTATCCTTGTCTCCTAATTTGGTCCTGTCCCATGCTGTCATTCCAAAAGACCCCCTGCATTCCAACTACCAACTGCACATGTAGTGTGATGTTTTACATGATGGGTCATCTAAATCTATTAACTCATTTTGAGTAGAGACTAGGTCTTCTCGTATGTGTCTCAGTTCCCTTAGAATGTCCAGGCTTTCTAGCTGAGACCCATGTTCAGAGAGTCTAAGTCAATCCCAACCTGGATTCCCAGCTATCAGTCTGGGGCCCTTTATCTCCCCCTTGTTCAGGTAAGCTGTCTCTGCATGTTTCTGTCACCTGGTCTTGTCCTCCCTCTCTACATCTAGATTTCAGCCTGGCTCAGTATTTAATTCTGGGTGTTTCCTTCTGTTTTTAACAGCTTGAGGATGATCATTCTATAATGGTGAATAAGTTAGTCTTTGATCTCTTTATGAGGGAAGTGTATTTATGGTAGCCTATCCACTGTTGAAATTGTAATTAGGGTTCAGTCTGGTAAGCCTCTGTACATTTCTCAATGTTCAGCTTTCTTTCAAAACTCATACTGGCTCCCTAATATATGTTCTCTCTCTCTCCCAAATTCTTTTCTCTCATTTGTTCCTTCCCTGACTCAATCTTCATAGTCCCATGTGCTTTCTTTTCCTCACCTTTTCTTTCAACTAGTTCCCTCAAATAAGTGTGCATCCAATGACCATGTGCAGTGGAGTTCTTACCCCTTCTGTGAAGGAACTTATACGATCTATTAGAATGAATCTTGTTTCCTAGTATATTTGACAATGTGAATTATAGGCTTTGGATCACTTGCTCTATGTCTAAAATCTGCATAAGAATGAATACATATCATCTTTCTCTTTTTGTGACGGGGTTACCACGTTCAGAATGGTTTCTTCAAGTTCCATCCACTTGCCTGCACATTTCAAGAGTCCATTGCTATTTTCCACAGAGTGTTTTTCCATTGTGTAAATGTGTCACACCATCTTTATACATTCATCATTTGAGTGGGATCTAGATTGCCTCTAGGTTCTTGCTATTACAAATGCTGTTATGGCCATAGTTGAGCCAAAGCTGTCTTTGTGGGTAATTTGGAATAAGCATAACAAGGGGATTGCCGTGTCCTGTAGTAGTCAGGTTCCCATTTAACTGAGGAATAGCTGCACTGATCTCCAAAATAGCTATAAAATATTGCTGTGCCACCAGAAGTGGAGGAGGGTTTCTCATTCTCCATATCTTCCCCAGCATATGTTGTCATTGCTGTGTCTAATTTTAGCCATTCTGGCAGGAGTAAGATGGTATCACAAAGTTGTTTGGATTTACATATCTCTGATAACTTAAAAAAGTTGAGCCCTTTATTATGTCTCTTTCAACCATTTTGATTTAGTCTATTAAGATTTATCTATTCAGTTCTGTCCTCAATTTTTTAAATAGTGTTATTTGTTGTTTTCTTGACCATTTTTTTTTTTGAGTTCTGTGTATATTTTGGAGATTAGCCCCTTGTAATATGTAGGATTTGTGAGGATGTTTTACCAGTTTGTGGGCTGCCATTTCATCTTGTTAACTGTGTCTTTGCCTTACAGAAGCTTCTAAATTTGAGGAGGTTCCATTTATTAATTATCAATCTCCATGGCTGTGCTACTGAAATTATTTTCAGGAAGCAGTATCCTCTCCCAATTTTTTCAAGGGTAACCCACAATTTCTCCTCTAAGAGGTTTACTGAGGCAGGATTTAAGTTGAGACATTTGATACTTTTGTACTTGAGTTTGTGCATGATGATAGTCATGGGTCTATATGCAGTGATCTACATACCATCAAACAGTTTGCCAGCATCATTTAGTGAAATGCTTTCCTCGTCCCATTGTATATTTTTAGCTGTTTTGTCAAAAATCAGGGAGACAATGGTGTGTGGGTTGATATCAGGATTTTCTACTTGTCTATGTTTGTGCTAATACCAGGAAGTTTTCAGAAATAAAGCCCCATAGTAGTTCATAAAATGATGATGCCTCCACAAGTTCCTTTATTGTACATAGTTATTTTAGCTATCTTGGGTTTTTTTTGTTTTTCCATATGAAGTTGATTATTATATTTTCATGGTCAGTAAAGAAGTGTGCTGTGATGTTAATGGGGATTATATTGACTGTATACATTGCTTTTGGCAAGACAGCCATTTTTACTATGTTTATCCTACGTATGCAAGAGCATGGTAGACCTTTCCTTTTCTGGTATCTTTTTCAATTTCTTTCTTAAAAGCCACAACGTTCTTATGTTATAGGTCTTTCGATTTTTTGGTGTTTCCTCAAGATACATTATGTTGTTTTTAGTTATTATAAATTCAGATGTATCTCTTATTTCATTCTCAGCCTTTTTTTGTCTGATTAAAGTAAGGCTACTGATTTTTTTTTTTTTGAGTTTATCTTGTATCCTGCTAGTTTGATGAAGGTGTATTTCACCTCTAGGAGTTCCATGGTAAAGAGTTTTTGGGTAGTTTTTGTAAACTATCATATCATCTGCAAATAGAGATAGTTTGAATTCTTCCTTTCCCGTTTGTATTCCCTTGATTTTCTTTTGACTTATTGCTTTAGCTAGAACATGAACTACACCATCAAATAGATATGGAGAGAAATGGCAACGTTCTTGTTCCTGGTTTTATAGGCATTGTCTTAAGATTCTTTCCATTTAGTTTTATGTTGCCGTTTGGTTTGCTGATATTGCTTTTATAATGTTTAGGAAAGTTATTTTATCCATCTTGTCTCTAAGACTTTTATCATGAAAGGTTTTTGAATTTTCTTTTAGGGTATTTCCTGCATCTAGGGAGATGAGTATGCAAGTTTATTCTTTTTCAGTTTGTTTATATGGTGGATCACATTGATAAATTTTCATGTGTTAAACCATTCCTGTTTCCCATGGATGAAACCTACTTGGTAATGGTGAATGATTTCTCTTATGTATTCTTGATTCGGTTTGGTCATATTTTATTGAGTATTTTTGCCTCAATGTTCATGAAGGGTATTGGCCTGTAATTTTTGTTCTTCATTTTGACTTTGTGTGGCTTGGGTACCAAGGTGATTGTGACCTCATAAAAAGAGTTTTGTGATGAATCTTCTCTTTCTACTGTTTGGAACAATTTGATGAGTATTGATAATAGCTCTTTGAATGTTTGTAAAATACTGCTATCTGGCCCTGGACTTTCTTATTATTTTTTGAAGTGTTTTGTTGACTGCTTCTATTCCATTATAGTTTATACTTCTACTTAAGTGGTTTGTCCTTGATTTAATTCTTTTATTCAGAAATTTGTCCATTCATTTTAATTTTCAAATTTTGTGGAATACACGTTTTGGAAATATGACATGAGTATTATCTGAGTTTCCTCAGTATCCGTTGTTATGACCCTATTTTTTCTGATTTTGTTAATTTGCATGTTCTCTCTCTGTTTTTTTTTTTTTGTTAGTTTGAATAAAGGTTTTTCTATGTTATTGATTTTCCTGAGTTTCTTGTATTGTTTTCCTTGTTTCTGCTTTATTGTTTTCAGCCCTCAAATTGACTGTTTCCTGAAATATCCTCCTTCAGAGTTAGTTTGCTCCTTTTGGTTCTAAGAATTTCAGTTGTGCTGGTAATTCTCTAATGTGATTATTCTTACTTTTAGTCATATGGGTTCTTAGTACAAGGAAATTCCATCGTAGAATGGCTTTCAAGGTGTCCTGTAAGTTTGGATATTTTGTATGATCATTCTGTTTGAATTTTAGGAAGTCTCAAATTGTTTTATCATTCATCCCTGCATGGTGCAATCATGCACTAGTATGTTTACATGAGTTTGTAGCGTTTCTGCTATTTATATTGATATTGAATTCCAACTTTAATATATCGACATCCGATAAGATACAGAAGATTATTCCATATTCTTTTCTCATTCTTTTTTTCTTCTTTTTTTTTTTAATGTATCTGTTGAGGTATGTTATGTTGCCTAGCATGTTGTCGATATTAGAGAAGATTCCATGTGGAGCAGTGAAAAAGTTGTATTCTATTGTGTAAGGATGGAAAGTTCTATAGATGTCTGTTGAAAACAATTGATACATAAATTCTGTTAGTTATTTTGTTTCTTGCTTAAGTTTCTGACTGTTGGTCTTGTCTCGCAGTGAGACTTGTGTGTTGAAATCTACCAATAAGAGTGTGTACGGTTACATGTGAACATTTTGTTTTAGTAGAATGCTTTTCTTTCTATAATTATATGATTTTGTGTTTGTTTGTTTTGACATCTTCCCGTTGCTTCTTTTATTTGGTGCAGGTGCGGTCTCTCCCTCTGTGTTACTCCCCTGGTTGGCTGAGGTGGGTTAGATATTAGATGTCTCTAGCTCCTAGTGGTCCATCTTCCCAGGATGTATCTCCTCTTGCAACAACTTGGCTATGGGCATCAATGATTAGACTCTAGACATGGCCCGGCGATATAGGTCAAAGATTCAACAGGCAGGGCCTCAGCATGTTACCACAGGGATAGCCAGATCTCTGGCCAAGGCCTGAAACTCTGGCATAAGACCAGTAGTTGGGTGTCAGTGAACATAAAATCAGAGACTCTGGATGTTCCAGATGGATTATTCGTGTCTCTGGCCTGTGCTTGGAACACTGGCAGAGGATTAGTTGTGGGGGTCAGAGGTCCGGCAGGCAAGGATGCAGGTTAACCTTTCATGGATAGGCAGTTCTGGTGTCCTCCGCCCTTGTATTTTCTTCTCATTCTGTCCTTTCCCAAACCTACCTTGCACTTTTGAACCATTGCTTTGCGTTTCACCTTCCAATCCCTTCTCTTAATTTCCCTTACCTTCCCTCCTTTCAATTCCCATTTCTTACCTGTAGTTCTCTTCACTTCCTTTTTCATTCCTGCTCTCCCCTTGGAAAACTATTTCTTCATATATATTTGAGAGAGGGCTCTTTTTCACTGAAAATGGAACGCATATTTTTGTAAGCATTCTGAAATTAACTTTAACTTAATTAAGTATAAGCAAAGCTGAAGTGCCTTACATTCAGAAAATGACAATGGCTTTCTTTTAACTGTACACAATGTCTATCGTCATTCCTAATAACACTTCAAAAAAGATCTTGCCTCCATTCCTGGAATAGACAAAACAATTTTTATCAGTACACTGTCTCTCCAATTACGTTGTATTTTAATGAGAAAAGGAGGCTGTCTGTTTCCTAGAAATTACAATGTCCTCTTCTATACATACTTACTATTTGTACATATTGGTCAGTATATAGTATCTTAATAGGTTTTCACTGGAAATACTCACTGTTTCAAGTAATTGTGCTAACATTTACTTTTGCAATGATAATTACAATCAAAGTTTAAAGAACTATATTCTGATATAAAACAATGAATTTCTATCAGGTAGACTCACTATTCTATTCTCATTACCAGCACTTCATTTATTAGCTCCAAGTTCAGTAATATATCCTATGTCAAGATACAAAAATAGAAGCTAGAACTAAGAAGGCACAGGCAGGTGAATCTCTGTAATTTCAAGGCTACCCTGATCTTTAAAGTGACTTCCTGAACAATCAGAGCTCCATAATAAAAATTTATTTAAAAAAAAAGAACAATTGAAGACACCCGATATAATTCCTTGAACATGTACAAATAGGCTCCCTCCTACTCACATGAACACATACACCTTCATACACCACATAAACCACCAAAACCAGAAACTTCCCATAGACAGCAATTACTTCTATGAAGTCTCCTTCTACTCTGATGCATATATTAAAGTGATTTTTTTTAAGTTGTGCACTACTGTTTATTCAACAGTAAAAAAATTCCAGGCCGTAGATACTCCCTACCATACAAAGATAATTCACTAGAGATCAAGAAACATATTTACATATATATATCTTTAATTCTCCCCCCCACGCTCTCTCTCTCTTCATGGTTCTCAGTGTAATACTAGTCCTAGTTGTTCCTAGTTTTCTGTCCTGGAACTCACTCTACAGACCAAACTGGCCATGAACTCAGAAATACACCAACCTCTACCTCCAAAAGCTGTGATTAAAGTAGTGTGCCACAAATACCCCCTGCCTGGGTTTCATTTTTTCATGAATGTACCTGATTTTTTTCTTCATATTCAAACAATTGCTCTCACTTCATTCCACACTTCTGATTCCCTTCCTTTTGCCAACTATCCTATCTCTTTTTTTCATTTTTTGAGTGACTTGATCCAGAGATTTAATCAGGGTTGTTTAACAGATTATAGATGAACGGTTATTCATAGGAACTAAGACAACAACCAATAGCTATACTTCTTAAGTGATTAGTCTCCCTCCCGTAAATAATCCATTGTTAATAGATCGTTAAGGGATAAGGCAGACCTGGTATGCCCCCCTCACTGTATGTTCCCATATATGATATACATGTGCTTCCTTCTTTGTTCTATATGAGATGAATTATTATCTAGTATATTGTGTAGGCTGTCCAAAGCCTTCATTTCCAGCATTTATGGGCAGGCAGATCTCTGAGTTCCAGGCAATCTGATGTGACATAATGAGGGTTTTTTTTTTTTTTTTTGGTAATTTGCTTTTGTTATTGTTTTTGAGACAGAATTTCTCTGTAATAGTCCCGACTTTCATTGAACTCGCTTAATAGAACATGCCTTCCTTTGACTCCGAAGTGTTGACAGTAAAGGCATGTACCACCAGAGCCAGGTGAGACATTTTTTTTAATTACAAAGGAACTGAATATTGAATATGTGAAGGGGATGCAAGGAGGCCAGCTTTTAAGAACTGAAATAGTGTGGTTCCTTTACTAGCCCATTAGCCCATTATCTTCTGTACTGTCACCTAGCATAGGGTCAGGCCTGAGTTAACTTCCCAGCACTGCCAGAAAATTCAAACTTTGGGTTGGGAATATAGATAAATGATAGAACATTTTTGAGACCATGGGTTCATTCCTCAGTACCATCAATAAATCTATTTTAAATTTTCACTTTTGTTATTTTCTAACATACACATAGTAACGAGTACATAATATAAATTAGGTGTGCTACTCAAAATCAGGGAACCTTATCAGTAGCATTCTTGAAATAGTGCCTTATTTGCATAGCATATAATGAACTGAAGGAGGCACTAACTTATTTTACATCATCTTGAATATGGCTATGTCTGCAAGTAACTCTCATTTGTTATTTCTGTCTATTTTTATTTCTGCTTGAAAGCAGAGATAAGGAACTGGAGGATATGCAACTGATTTGTTGTTGTTCTTGTTCTTGTTATTGGTTTTTCCACTGAGTGTGACTTCTCTAATGGTAATGCTTTGTTCTTTCACTTTGAAGCCCAGGCTAAGGTAAACCCCAAGACAATTGTTTAGCTTTCAGGATTACAGGTATGGTCTATCACACCTGGAATAGTACAGGATGGATAATTTCTCTATATATAAAAACGAGAGAAAATACCTCAATCTTCAGAAAGTGTTTCAAGCTCCAATCAAATTTCACAATAACTTTGAACAGTTCCTTATATCTTTCTTAGTAGTTTCTTACCATATTATCTCTGCATCATGAAGATGAAGAAGCTTTTCTGTGTACTACACTGTAACATTAAAGTTAAGTAGTGGTTTCTTTTTGGGATTTTGGTTTTGTTTGCTTTTTACATGCAAACTCCTTTAGTTACAGTGATTCTCAACCTCTGCCTAGACACGTTGGGCTAACATATAAGATGTCCTCCATATCAGATATTTACATTGGAAACATAATAGCAAACTTACAATTATAAAATTGCAAAAACTCAAAAAGTAGTGCTTTGGCTGGGGGGTCACCATAACATGAGGAACTTTATGAAATATCACAACATTTGTAATGTTTCATATTTGAAAAATCTAAGCCTATATTGAGAAAAGTTTTTGTATCCTATAATTTAAAATGTCATAGGAACAGGTCAGTTGCCAAATCTACAAAGAAATCCTCTCTCAAAAATGACATAGGAATAAAAAAAATACCTTAAATAATAGATTAATAAAAGAAAGCCACTTTAGTTTTAATGGAGTAAAATGGTAAAAATTGATGGACATTCACAAAGATGTCTTGTCTTTCTTTTTTTCAAACCATTCCTCTTTGCCTTGAACTCACAGAGATCCACCTGCCTCTTTCCCTTGATAGCTGAGATCAAAGGGGACCGCCACCACCACACAGCTTATTGCTTTTTTCTTATAACATGAAAACTGAGTGAGGGAATATTTTCAAGGTTTGGCTCCATCTACTACGAAGTAAAAATACAGAACTTCCTGGTGAGCTTGTGTCCATGTGAAGATGACGGTGTCTATACTAAACAGAAATGTAAGGGATGAAAGCCTACCTCTGTTCCTGGCTATGAAAATGCAGTTACCATAACTGAGCCATCTCTACTTAAACTTTCTCAATCACTTGCTTTATGTTTTGCATTTTCCCTTGCTTATATTTTTCATTTTCAATTCTTCTAAGCAATCCACTTACAATTGCAGCTAATGAAAAAAAGGCAAAACTTATAGCCATACATTCATACATTCATATTAATTTCTTTACCTTTACATGTTTAAATACAATTATGACATAAAGTTATAGAAGTAAATTAGCACATCTTATAACATTACAAAAGAGAGAAATCTAAGGTATGAACCTACAATATGTGCCAAAATATAACTTGGCTTTGCTGCTCCAAGACAGTAGGGAGTGAGACACTGCACTAAACACAGAAAGGCTCAGAGAGCCCTATTTACCAAGCCCCCATTGCTTTTCTTACCACATTTAGATACAGTCTCTGATTTCTTCAAATACTTGTAACCCATCATAGAGGTTTCATGGTTGAGCGTGGAGCCTTTCACATTCTGCTTCATTTTTCTGAAATTTTAATTTCCAGATGTATCAAGGAAAGGCTGAGCTTATAACAAAATTGTGGAAGCTAGCCTTCTAATTTCTCAAAGAAAAATGTTTTGTCCCCTTAGATGAGAAATCACGTTCATAAAATCTATATAAATTTAAATTCATATCTTCTCTGTGTGGCACAGACTGCCTTTACATAGCATTCTGAGTGCTGGGATTATAGTTTAGGTTTGTGATATAACACCATTTTATTGAGTTTTGAGATAATTGTTTTCATACGATCTAAACAAACACTGTAATGCTGGAAATGACATATGATATCAAACATATAAAAGAATGCAAATATTGAATTTTTTGGTTTTTGTTTCATTTTTTTTCTATATTTTAATTTATTTTGCATTTTTATTTTATATATCAATCTCAGTTCCCTCTCCCATCCTTTCTCCCTCCCTATCGCTCTGCCACGCTCTAATGCCCAGAAGACCCTCCCCTCCCATACCACCCCAATTCCACATGTAGAACGATGCCCTCCAGGAGGATCATCTAAATCTGTCAAGACGTTTGGATTAGAGAATAACCTAGACTGTCTCTGGGTTATGGAGAACACCTCCTTGGGAGGTGTGCACTTAAAGTCCTTTAGTGCATCAGGAATACATCCTGGTTCCACTGTCTTAACTCCATTAGACAGCTCATGCCTTCTAGCTGAGACCCATTTTCTGAGTAAGTCCCATGATGGATTCATATCTATCAGTCTGTGGGCCAATTAGCTCTTCCTTGATCATGTCAGCTGTCTCTTTGTGTTTCTGTCCCCTGTTCTTTTCCTCCCTCTATGCATATGGATACGATTTCGGCTCAGAGTTTAGTTGTTTGTCTGCTTTTGATTCCATCAGCTACTAGATGATGGCTCCATGATGACAGATAAGTAAGACCTTGGTCTCCTTATCAAGGAAAGGTATTGTTGGTAGCCTTTCCACTGTGGCTCAAATTGTTATTTTTGGTCAGTCCTGTTGTTCCCTGGACATTTCTTTAATGTCATTTTTCTCTTCAAACCTATAATGGCTTCCTCCTTTATGCTCTCTCTCTCTCTCTCTCTCTCTCTCTCTATCTCTATCTCTCTCTTCTCTTCTCTGGTTTGTTCCACCCGTGACTCAGTCTTCCTACTTCCAAATGCTTTCCTCTCATCCTCTTCTCTTTCTCCTAGTTCCCTATAAACTCACTGACCCCACTACCTATATTCTCTGGAGATCTTTTACTGTAACCCTTCTATGAGTGACCTCATATGAAAATCTTAGAATCCTCCTTTTATCCGTGTTCATCAGGAGGTGTGATTCTTTGTTCTAGGTATAAAATCCAAATATGAGCGAGTACATACCATATTCCTGATTATGAGACTGGGTTACCTCATTCAGTATGGTTTCTTCAAGTTCCATCCACTTGCCTATGAATTTCAAGATTTCGTTGTATTTTTCTGCAGTGTTATATATCATTGGGTAAAATTGCCACATATTCTTTATATATTCTTCATTTGAGGGTCATCTGGGATGCTTCCTCATTCTTTGTATTACAAATAATGCTGCTATAAACATATTTGAGCCTATGTCTTTGCTGCATGGGTGTTGATCCTATAGTTATATTCCTAAGAGGGGGATCCCCAGGTCCAGTTGTACAATATTTTAATGGCAACCTCCCTGCTGATCTCCACAATGGCTCTACAAGTTTGCATTCCCAGCAAATTGGAGTAGTGTTCCCCATTCTCTAGATCCTCTCCATCATTTGTTGTGAATGGTGTTTGTAAATTTAGCCATTCTGGCAGGAGTAAGACAGTCTCTCAAAGTTGTTTTGATTTGCTTTACTCTGATAGCTAAGGTTGTGGAGCACATTTTTAAAGGTCTTTCAGCAATTTTGATTTTATATTTTGCAGATCAGCACTTCTTCAGTTGTAGGATTGTAGAAGATTTTTCCCATTCTGTGGTATGCCATTTGGTCTTGTCAGCTGCGTCCTTTTCCTTAAAGAAGTTTTTCAGTTTCAGGGGTCCCATTTATTAATTGGATTTTGGTGTGTAGTAGAATGCAGAGAGACAAATGTCTATAGCCATGCACAAAACTAAAGTACAAGTAGATCAATGATCTCAACATAAATCCAGCCACACTGAAAATCTTAGAAGCTGAAGGAAGATCTGCACTTGAACAAATTGGTATGGGAGACAACTTCCTTAACATCTCTCCATTAGCACTGACACTGAGATCAACAATGCATGAATGGGACATCCTCAAACTTAGAAACTTCTTTAAGGGAAAGGACAGAGTGTACAATACTAACTGATTGCCCAGATACTGGGAAAAAGATTTTCACCTATTTTATATCTGACAAAGGGCTGATCTCCAAAATATAGAGCGAAATCAATAAACTTGTCAACAATACACCAAATAACCCTATTAAAATTTCGAGTACAACACTGAAGAGAGAATTCTCAATAGAGGAAATAGAAAATGCTGATAGACAACTTATGCTGGAAAGGTTGTGTAGAAAGGGAAACACACCTCCACTGCTTTTGGGAGTGCAAACTCGTACAGCTATTTTTGAGATAGCTATGGTGTTTCCTTAGCATGATGCGAAGTAGTTTACCACAGGACCTGGCAATCCCCATCATAGGCATATACACAAATTATCCACATCCATGCAACAAAAACAAGTGCTTAACTATATCCTTAGAAGCAGTATTTGTAATATCAAGAATCTAGAAGCCACCTAGATGCCTCTCAACTGAAGAATGGATAAAGAAGTTGTAACACATCTACACAGTGGACTACTAATATACAAAAAACATATATTCAATCTTGAAATGCACAGGCAAATGGATGGTACTTGGAGAAACAATCCTGAATGAGGTAACCCAGGCACAAACTGTGGAACATGGTAGAGAGAGAGAGAGAGAACATAAACGAGCAACCCATTAGTGGTTTGAAGAGAAAAATTGAACGTAAAAAAATATCTAGAGACGTACAAGACTGACTCCAACTAACAATGTGAGCAACAGTGAAAAATGAGATGATCAACTAACTTATGCATTTAATGGAGCCCTCATCTAGTACCTATAGAAACAGAAGCAAACACCCATAACTAAATACTAAGTCTAACTATAATCCAGATGCAGAGAGAGAGGACAAGATCAACTTGCAGAAACACATTGAGACTGCTGACCTGATGAAGGAAAAGCTAATGGGATCCCAGACTGATAGCTGTGAATTCAGCATGGAACTGACTCAGACCCCTGATGATGGGTATCAGCTAGAAGGCCTGAGCTGTCTAAAGACATTCAGACAGTGGAACCAGGATGTATGCCTGGTGCAGAAAAAGGACTTGCAGACACATCCTCCATGGAGGTATACTCCCTTAACCTAGAAATTGAAGAGAAGTTCTAATCAATTCTTCAAATGATTTGTCAGAAATACAGAACCCCACATGGATGACATCCCCTACATATTTAGTGGGGGTAAATGGGAAGGCCTTTGTCCAGGTTGCGTATGTGGGGCGACAGAGCATAGAGAGAGGGGGAATGGATGGAGAGAGATATAGGAAACAGGGATCTACATGTAAAAATATAATGAATTATTTAAAAAATACCCGGTATGCATGAACTCAGATTATTCTCGAGATGATATGTGGATCTAAAAAGTATCTGGTGGTCTTTAGCTGAGGCAACTCTAACAGAGGCCCAGTTATATGTTTCAAGTATACAGTAGGATGTTTTGTTTCATTTTTAAAAGTTATTTATTATATGTAGTATCATAATTGAATGCCTGCTTGTACAAAAGAAGAAGGCACCAAATCTCGTTGTAGATGGTTGTGAGATACCATGTGGTTGGTGGGAATTAACTCAGAAAATAAGGAAGTACAGTGTGCTTGCACTTTTAGTCATCTATCTATTCCATTGTTGTGTTTTAAGAACACAACATGTTATGTAACTATGACTGGCCTGGAATTCATTGAGATTCATGCTTTTGGCTCCTTAGTACTGGGTTCAAAGTCATGTAACACCATGATCATCTCAGGAATAAACTTTTACATTTTTAACATAAATAAACACTAATTTAGTTAAAATGACTAGTGCTGTGCATTCTGAAACAATCAATTAAATTTTGTTACATTTCTAATTCACACAAAAGTTGAGTTAGATTTTGTTTCTAAATTAAGAAGTAGTAAGGTATGGGCTATAATTAGGGGTCCTGATACTACAAAATTTAAGTTCAGCTTTTATCACTACTGAAGTAAAATATGGGATGAGTAGGTATCTCAGTCAATAAAGTACAAACACTGAAGATCTGAGATCAAGCAAAATGCTGAAACTAGAAGGAGATGATAAACACTAAACTTGTGGTACATTTGATCATTATGTGAAATTATGGTGCTTTTCACCTTGCCTGCCTAAGGAAATAAATTGTTTTAATAAAAAGCTAAAATACTAATATCTCAAAAAGAATAGATATGCAGGATTGCTGGGCTGAGAGAAAAACTCAGGGGGATGAATCTAGGACTGGACCCATGCCAGGAAGACAGGGAGAGAGCTGTGAATACAGAATAACAGACAATAGAAAAAAAGAAATATGATAAGATATAGGAAATAGGAAGCCCCTGGGTTGGCCCCTGATCCTGCTTCTCCAGTCTCCTGTCCCCATCGAGAGTACTCTTGTAGCTCTGATACCCCGCCACCCTTCCCCACCATGACCATGCCCCCTACCCTGTGCCTTACCCTACCCACAGTCCTGCCACTCTCTTTGAACACTGGGATAGAGGGTGGAGCCAATAGTCCACCCTACAACAGAGTCTTCTCAGAGAAACTCAGAACAAAGGAGACTTTCCTATCCACTCGGGGCCACTGGTCTCTGACCCCAACTCCTGTCATCTGATGGAGTCCCGGGACCCTCTCAGAGATCCGACTATCTCTGCGGGTCCACTATGAGTTCCTGCAAACAAGATCCTTGACCCACAAATCTGGAACTCTGCTAAAGAAAGAGGCCTCAGCTGGAGAGTTCCAGTTTCCAGGGATGTCCTACTATCCTACAAAACTTTCCCAAGTTTCAGCCCAGCCTTTCTCCTCTTCTGCCAGCAATTGGCCTGAGAAGTGTCTGGACACAATTGGAACTGCCTCTCCCCTACAAACTCTCTCCCCCCACCAAAGTCCCAGGATTGGCCCCTGATCCTGCTGCTCCTTTGTCCTGTCCCCATCGAGAGAAAGGTTGGAGCTCTGATACACACCACCCATCCCCAGCGCAAGTCTGCCCCCCCTACCCTGTGCCCTACCCTGCCCAGGGTCCTGCTGCTCTGGTTGAGCACTGGTACAGGGGGTGGAGACAAGAGTCCACCCTACTTCGGAGACTTCTTGTAGCAACTTTGAAAAAGGAGACCTGGCTATCCTCGAGGGACCACCCATAATTTCCACCTGCTTGGTCTCTGACCCCCAACTCCAGTGTTCTGCTGGAGTCAATGGCCCCCTCCCAGAGATCCGCTAATCTCTGCGGGACCACTGTGAGTTCCTGCTGGCATCTTCTACTGGATCCTCATCCTTGACCACATCCCTGGTTCCCTGTCTGCAGAGAGACTTCCTAGAGAGCTTGGACCACACAGAGATACTTATTGAATCTCTGACCCACACATAAGTTCACTGGGGAAGTACCATAGCAAGAATGGGAGACCCCAACAACACCTCTGGGAAGAAGTTATAGGAAGAAGGCAATATAAGAAAACACCTAACAACAGAAAAACAAGCACCCTACTTCGGAGACTTCTTGGAACAACTCTGAAAAAGGAGACCTAGCTATCCACGCGGGACCACCCATTATTTCCACCTGCCAGGTCTCTGACCCATAACTCCAGTCCTCTTCTGGAGTCCCAGGAACCTCCCAGAGATCTGAATATCTCTGCGGGACCACTGTGAGTTCCTGCTGGCATCCTACTGGATCCTCATGCTTGACACATCCCTGGATCCCTGTCGGCAGAGACACCTCCTAGATAGCTTGGACCACAAAAAGCTACAGATATTGAATCTCTGACCCACATATGCCCACTGTGGAAGTACCATAGACAGAAGGGAGACCCCACCAACACCTACTGGAAGAAGCTATGGGAAGAAGGCAATACAATAGAAAACATAAGAACAGAAAGACAAGCATGACACCACCAGAATCTACGGAAGCTAAACCCAATAGTATGGAACACAACAAAAAAGCAGAGGAATCAGAAGGGAACGACTTAAAAATTACCATCATAAAAATGATAGAGGCCCTCAAAGAAGATGTGAGAAAGTCCCTTAATGTAATGGAGAAAAAATAATAAACGAAAAAGTGGAAGATACAAACAAATTCTTTAAGGAAAGTACAGATAGCCATGAAAAAACAATTAAGCAGGTGAAGGAAACGGTTCAAGACATAAAACTGAAATAGAGCAAATAAAGGCAACACAAAGCAAAGGAATGCTGGAAATAGAAAAACTGGGCAAAAAAAATTGGCAACTCCAGACACATGCATAACCAACATAATTCAAGAGATGGAAAAGAGAATCTCAGGCGCAGAAGATAAAATAGAAGAAATAAATTCATCGACCAAGGAAAATCATAAATGCAACAAATCCTTAACACAAAATATACAGGAAATGTGGGTCACCATGAAAAGGTCAAACCTAAGATTAATAGGCATACAGGAATTTGAGGAAGCCAAACTCAAAGGTGCCAAAAACATGTTCAACAAAATCATAGAGGAAAACTTTCCAAATCTGAAGAAAGACATGCCCATGAAAGTACAAGAAGCATACTGAACCCTAAATAGGGTGGACCACAGAAAAAAGACCTCTCGACGTATAATAATCAAAACAACTAGCATACATAATAAAGAAAGAATGTTAAGAGCAGTGAAGGAAAAATGACAGGTAACATATAAAGGCAGACCTATCCAAATTACACGTGAATTCTCCATGGAAATGCTCAAGGCCTGAAGGTTCTGGATAGATGTTCTAAAAGTATTAAGAACACAGATGCAAGCCTAAGCTACTATATCCAGCAAAACTCTAATCACTATAGATGGAGAAAACAAGATATTTAATGACAAAATTAGATTTTCCCAATACTTATCTACAAATCCAGACATACAGAAAATATTGGAAGGATAACTCCAAACCGAAGAAGGTAACTATGCCCCCAAAAAAATGTAGGCAACAGATAATCCAAATAAACCATAAAACAAGGGTAAAGCATAACTAATACATTCACAATACCACTGCCAAAACAAACCTAATTCAAACAAGCATCAACCACTCACCTATAAAAAGAAACAGGATAACAGAATGGATACAAAGACAGAATCCATCCTTTTACTGCATACAGGAAACACATCTAAGCTTCAAAGATAGACATTAAGACAGGGTAAATGGTTGGGAAAATATTTTCAAATCAAAAGGAAATAAGAAGCAAGCAGGCATACCTATCCTAATATCTAACACGTTAGACTTCAAACCGAAATTAATGAAAAGTGATGAAGATGGTCATTTCATATTCATCGCAGAAGAAGTCCATCAACACAATGTTTCAGTTCTGAACATCTGTGCCCCTAATACAAAGACACACACATTCATAAAAGGAACACTACTAAAACTCAAAGCTCATATAAAACATCACACACTTATAGTGGGAGACTTCAATACACCACTCTCAACACTAGACAGGACCACAAATCAGAAACTCAACGAAAAAACAAAACAAAAAAAAAAAAAACAAAAACTAACAGTACTTATGTCTCAACTGGGGTTAACAGACATCTATAGAACATTCCGTCCAAAGACAAAAGAATATAACTTCTTCTCTTCTCCACATGGAACATTCTCTAAAATCGACCACATACTAGGTGGCATAACAAACCTCAACAGATACAAGAGACTAGGAAAAGTCCCCTGTATCTTATTGGACCACCATGCTTTAAAATTGGAATTCAACAACACAAATAGCAGAAAACCTTCAAAATCATGGAAACTGAACAAGGTGCAATTGCACCACTCCTGGGACAAAGAAGAAATAAAGAAAGCAATTAAGGACTTTCTAATATTCAATGAGAATGAGGACACAACATACTTGAACATATGGGTCACATTGAAATCAGTGCTACCAGGGAAATTCATTGCACTAAGTGCCCATATGAAGAAAACAGGATAGTCACATAAGAGAATTAACAGCACAACTGAAAACCTTAGAACAGAGAGAAGCAACATCACCCCGTAGGAGTAGATGCCAGGAAATAATCAAATTGAGGGTTAAAATCAACAAAATAGAAACCAGGAAAACAATACAATGCAATGAAGAGTTGGTTTTTTGAGAAAATCAACAAGATATACAAAACTTTATCCAAATTAATGAAAAAGCAGAGAGAGAACATCCAAATTACCAAACTCAGAAATGAAAAGGGGGGACATAAAAAGGCCTTGGCCAGATGCATTCAATGCAGAATCCTACCAGACATTCAAGGAAGAACTAATACCACTACTTCTCAAACTGTTCCACAAGATAGAAACAGAAGGTTCATTGCCAAACTCTTTTTATGTGGCCACAATAACCTTGGTACCCAAGCCTCACAATGACACAACTAAGAAAGAAAAGTATAGACAAATATCTCCGATGAACATCGATGCAAAAATACTCAATAAAATACTGGCAAACCGAATTCAAGAATAAATCAGAGAAATCATCCACCATGACAAAGTAGGCATCATACCTATAATGCAGGGATGGTTTAACATATGAAAATCTATCAATGTGATCTACCATATAAAGAAACAGAAAAAGAAAAAACATATGATTATCTCCCTAGATGAAGAAAAAGCCTTCAACAAAATTCAACACCCTTTCATGATAAAGTTCTTGGAGAGATCAGGGATAACAGGAACCTAAACATAATAAGAGCAATATACACCAAACCAACTGCCAACATCAAACTGAATGGAGAGAAACTTAAGCCAATTCCTTGAAAATCAGGAACAAGAAAAGCTGCCCTCTATCTCCATATATCTTCACTATCATACATGAAATCCTAGCTAATGCTATAAGAAAACAAATGAAGATTAAGGGGATCCAAATTGGACAGGAAGAAGTCAAACTGTCTCTATTTGCCGAGAATAGGATAGTTTACAAAAGCGACCCATTTAACTCTACCAATGAACTCCTACATCTGATAAACAACATCAGCAACCTAACAGGATACAAAATAAACTCAAAAAACTCAGTAGCTCTACTTTTTTCAGAAGACAAAGAGACAGAGGAAGAAATCAGAGACACAACAACCTTTACAATAGCCACAAGCAACATAAAGTATTTTGGTGTAACGCTTACCAGACAAGTAAAAGAACTATATAATAAGAACTTTGTGGCTCTAAAGAAAGAAATTAAAGAAGATATCAGAAAGTGGAAAGATCCCCCATGCACTTTGATAGGTAGGATAAACATAGTAAAAATGTCAATCTTGCCAAAAGTAATCTACAGATTGCCAATATTGCTTTGATGATAAAATTGAACAAAAGTTAAGGTATAGAGAACTACAAGAGTGCTCACAACTAACAATTTGAGCTTCCGTGGAAAGGCTACCATAAATGCCCTCTGCAGAGAGTGAGATCAACAACTAATTTATCCATGGAACCCTCAACTAATGCCTGTTGGAAACAGGAGCAAACACCCATACATAAACACTGAGTCAAGTAGAACTCATATGCAGATGGAGAGGACAAGTCCAGGCAGAAGAAATGCATTGAATCAGCTTACCTGAACAAGGAGGAGGTAATGGGCCACCAGACTGATAGCTGGGTAGTCAGCATGGGACTGACTCTGACCCCCCTGAATATGGGTCTCAGCCAGAAGGACTGAGAAGTCTAAGGGACCTCAGACAGTGGAGCCAATAAGTATCCCTTGTTCAGCATAGGACATTGCGAACAAATCCCCTATTGAGGTATAACAGCCTTAATCTAGAGACAGGAGAGAACCCCTAGTCCCTACTTCACATGACCTGTTAGAACTACCTGACCCCAAATGGATGGTATTCCCCTAACATATGGAATTGGGGTGGGGGTTGGGAGCAGGGTGGTAAGAGTTTATGTAAAAGTGCAGAGAGGTTAAAAGAGAGGGAAGGAGGGAGGGAGGAAGGGAGGGAGTGAGGGAAGGAGGAAAAGGGAACTGGGATCGACATGTAAAACAATAAATTAAATTAAAAAAAATGCTTTGACTCCAAAATTTAAGTTGAAGGACAAGTTACTGGAGAAAGGGATTTCTATTTTTGTTACCAAAGAAAATGAAAAGATGTGGATTCCTTCCAGATAATGTGTTTTGATCAAGCCAGACCACCTGAAACAGAGTACCAGGTGATCCTACATTCAAAACAGAAGTACAAAGCAGCCTTACAGACTACAGCCAGGATTTCTGAATCTTCTTCGAATCCCCCATGACAGCGCCCCTTACCAGCAGGAAGTAGTTTGGAAAGAACAACGCCCAAATTCCCAAATATTGTCTATAAATGTTTGCTTTCTTTTAAAAAACGATATAGGAAATATTTGAGAACAAGATTAAGTTAAATGCCACTATTTCATAATTGAGAAATGTCTGTGTCCAAGAAAATCTGACAAGAATGTCCAACTACATCTTAGCAATGGAAGGGTGAAACAGATCTGTAAGTCTCAGTGGCAAAAAATCTACCTTCATAAATGGGAACATGATAAATAAGATGGACAGTTGGAATTGGATTGACTTTAACAAGTGATCTCTCTCTTGTTATGTCTCTGTCTCTCTCTGCTTCTCACTCTCTCTCCCTATAACATACACACACACACACACACACACACACACAACACACACACACACACACACACACACACACACTCTAAACAAACAGATATATTCCATATTGTATTATGGTTGGTTGTCCTCCACTATTCTGTCCCTTTACTGTGCCCTTTCAGTTTATTTACTCGCGAATGGGTTTCCCTATGTAGACATGCCTGTCCACAAACTCACTCTGTGTACAATGCTGGCCTAAAACTGAAGTGATCCCTACCTTTGCCTCCCTTAATACACACTGGCTCCTTATTTAGAAATAAGGTAAAAGCTGTCAGGTTTTTCAAATTGATAAATACAAGTGAGTTGATATTGCATAATGTGAGCACGTATTACCTGTTCTAGAAACGTATGTAGTGTCACAATATTCTGCAATGACAAAGATAATACACTTTCGAATTCACACACTACATCTTTTTCAAACCTTATATCAGAAGTTAGTTCTAATTTTTGAATATACATTATGATTATTTTATTAATACTGAAAAACTGATAATTCTTAAATTCTTAAAATAAAGAAAATTCAGTGACATTTTAAGGCGGAATTATTGCCGGAGCATACCTTTGCTTCCCTCAATGTTGCCACATGTTGTTGGACGAGGTTCACCTCCTCTACGGTGGGGTCAGAGGTGATATCCACATCATATATAGGCATATGAAGAAAATTACAGAGTTCCTCATATTTTTATTAGAATAGATTTGTTTCTTATTTCTCTCTTTTTTCCTATTTGAGGAATTCTACCTGAGTGTTCAATTCTTTTCTAGTTAATGGAGCCTTATATCTTTCTTTCTTTATGAAACCAGATAAGCCTATAGTAAAGTCCAAGGATGATAAGGGAACTACAATATAATAGGCATGCCGATTGGTTAAATTTACAAACAAGGCAGATTAAGCCTGAGGTGGTGGCATACCTTTTTAATTCTAGCACTTGGGAGGCAAAGGGAAAGTGGTTATCTGTGAATACAAGGCCAACATTGCTTACAAAATGAGTTCTAAGATGGCCACGGCTATTACACAGAAATAAACTGCCAAAATATTATACCAAATATAAACCATTTTATACCAAACATGGAGGGATAACTGCCTTAATGTAGAGACAGGAGAGGAGCCCTAGTCCCTACTTCACATGACCTGTCAGATCTACATGACCCCAACTGGATGGCATTCCCCTACATATGAAATTGGGGTGTGGGGATGGGAGGGCAGGTTGGTTAGAGTGCATGTGAGAGGGCAGAGAGGGTAAAAGGGAGGGAAAGAGGGAGGGAGGGAGGGGAGTGAGGAAGAGGGAACTGGAATCGACTTGTAAAATAATAAATTAAATTTAAAAAAAAAAAAATGCTTTGACTCCAAAATTTAAGTTGAAGGACAAGTTTACTGGGGAAAAGGATTTCTATTTTTGTTTTCATAGAAAATGAAAAGATGTGGATTCCTTCCAGACTAATGTGGTTTGATCACGCCAGACTGCCTGAAACAGAGTACAATGTGATCCTACATTCAAAAGAAGTGGACAAAGCAGCCCTACAGACTACAGCCAGGATTTCTGAAACTTCTTCGAATCCCCCATGACAGCGCCCCTTACCAGCAGGAAGTAGTTTGGAAAGAACGACGCCCAAATTCCCAAATATTGTGTATAAATACTTGTTTTCATTTAATTGGACTTTGTTATATAAAATAATAAAATAAATAAAAAATGAAAAAAAAAAGAAAAGCGGATCACCTAATACTTCTAGCAAGGGAGGAAAATTATGACTATGTTTCTTGCTTGACTTGTGCTATGTGGCAAAGTAATACCTCTGGGTCCTGAGACCTTATTTTCATGTGCTAAGATTACAGGTATCTGTCACCATGCCCAACTTCCTTTTCCAATTCATACTGTAGTAAAATACCCCTGAAATATTGCCCTTCATTTAACATCTTTGGTAGTAAATACAGCTTGCTCCAATTTATACTGTAGTAAAATACCCCTGAATTATTGCCATGCTCCAATTTAACAACAATCTTAATGAAATTCCAGCCTCACAAATGGAACAAAAGAAATATGTACTCAACAGAATCTATATTGCAAGTAAAAACATAGCCACTTTTTCACTTTCAATAGAGTACTCAAATTACACAATACTTACACAAATAATCCCATGAACACCTCTTTACCAATTATTATCAATACCGTAGATCCTGCTCTATACCTTGTGGATGAAGAAGGCAGTAGAGTGGGTAATATTTATATATTGTAAAAAATATAGTTTCACTTAGCATTGTTTAAAAATTGTCTTACATTCAGGGAAAACAGATCTATTATTATACTCCAAAGGATCTCATGAACCTAAAGTCACATGAGTGAAATTAAGTGTTTAAGAAAAAAAAAGTAATTTTATGTAGCAAATCTACATCATTCATAATAATTTAAGGAAAATGCGCTAATGTAATGGTCTGCTTGAATGTTCTTCACATCCAGGGATCAACGATCCTTACCTTTGAAAGGCAGTCTGACTGCTAATCTTACTCCGTCTAGAGACACAGGCTATATGCTTTTACTTTAGCAGCAATTAGAACATGAGGTCACTCATCATTATCATTCAAATCCCCCTGGGTGTCCCGTATTTTCAGAACCATTCTGGATGACTGAGTGGTATACAGCTTTGATCATTAAAGGAGCCAAAAAGTTTAAAGTTTGTCTGGTAATAACTATTTGTATCACTACATATACTTGGCTCTTTCATACCCACTTTATTCTGTGGTAGTGGATGGCAGCATAGACATATATATAAAGAATCAATGGAGGACAGAAATCAAGTTTGGGATGATAATGTCTACTTTGTTTTTTTTGATATAAAGCCTAACTTACAATACTTTGCAATTCTTTCCTGCAAGAATTGAAGTGTGTTGCTTGTGAACCTGGTGACCACTGAAGTCACAAGACGGTGCCGGATTTCCTGGAATAGCAGCTCAGGACAGTTGTAAACCACCACATGTGCTGGAAACTGAAACCTGCTCTATGCAATAGCATAAAATGCTCGCAACTGCTCAACCTATCTTCTGCTGATGTCTTATGTTTAGGTATTTTGGAGTTGAAATTTCTCATTCCACCTATGCCTGCCTTTCCAATGTTGAAGTTAGAAGTATATGTAACCATTATGTTTTTTTTTTCACTCGAGACAAGGTTCCTATATGATTCTCTGGCTGTCTTGAAACTTACTCTGTAGAACAGGCTGATCTTTGGATTTCTTTCTGCCTCTGCCTCCAAAGTACTGGTGTTAAAGTTATAAACCACCACCCGGAAATCTGGCTCATTTTGCAAGAATTGTGAGGATAGGATTTAGGTTTTCATGGATTTTAGGGAGGTACTTTACAAATTTATCCATTGATTAAATGTTTCCATTCCCACTCTTTCAAATAAACATCAATGCCTCTCATTTCTGTAAAGGTAAAATATTATTCTGCTCTGTAAAACAGAAATATTGTAAGAAGGGTGAGTAAGGTAACTGCCTTCCACATTTCTCATATATATCCCTCCTCCAACTAGAATGCTTTACATTTGCATTGCTAAAATGACAACATATTCTTCTGTCTTAGATACCCACCAGCTCCAAAGCCCTCTGAACTGACACAATTGAAATTTGGCTTCACTTGTAACTCACTAAAAGGGGTTCTCAATTCTTCCTTAAAAATGGATATTGTTGTTCCTTTGCTACAATAGTTAGCAATGAAACACAAACAAGAATCTCAATGAGTCCACCTGGAGTTCATTGTTGGAGGGATAAGAAGGGTGGTGAAAACAGTTATCCAACACAGAGTATAGAAGTGGGAGCAAAGAGGTATCCATGATGTGGCCATGTTGGGCGTGCATGTCCTAGCCATGGTTTGGGGGCAATGTAAGCAAAATGCCAAGATTACAACATATATGCTTTTGAAAAGTTGTCTCAAGAGGCTTCCCTCCTCTTCAGCCATAATCCTATCCAGAATTTCCTCTGACAGAGAAAATGGTTGTTAAAGGTCTGGAGCCACTGGGAACAAAACAAAACACAAAACAACAAAACTAACTAGGATGTCAAAACTCATATAAACTCATATTATGCAGAAAGATCTCTAAATAATCAAAAATAGGAAGAGCCTGCGATATCCCAGTAAGAATGACTAAATATTATTCTTACTATTTATCATTAGGTTTCCTTATGATGTGCATTTGAGGTATGCATATGCCATAAGATATATCATATATGGAAGTGTTCGGGTGATTGATCTCTTATCTTCAGGCTTATATCATGGAGATGCCGATGCCTATACCTATTAACTTTCCTATCCAAGACTCTAAATCTCTGTATACCTGCTGTCTCAAAAAAGCTAGCAACATCCATACCTCTTGTTCTCACTGCAGAAAGATTGGTGCGACTCAATTTACCCAGACATGATAATTCAGAGCCGCAGCGATTTGGAATAACTCTTTCTCATGTATACCAAATGGTTTTATGTTTCCCAAAGTTGAAACTTTATTCCTAGCCCTCAGTAGACAGAGGCATGTAAATATTTGAGTTCAAGAACCACCTAGTCTTCAGAATAAATGCTAGGACAGGCACTGCTATACTGAGAAACTGGGTCTTGAAAAAATAGCGTATCTTTCATCGTGCTATAATTCTAAAAGTGGTATGTGTTTAGTCTTTGTATCCTTGCATTTCTTCACAGGAATTCCTTGAAAACAGAGAATAGCTATGTGACAATGAGATACTTGTTTGAGAGAAATTAAGAAAAATCAATAAAATTTAAGCTGTGCTCATATACACTGTTGTTTTTATGTAAAAAATGCATGAAAAATTAAAATTGTTACAGAGGTTAATTTGTATAAATTAATGAATTTAGCATTTATTTTTTTCTAGAACACTGACAATGTCCTTCACTAGTACATTTTTCCCAAATGTATCCTGAAATATAAGACCTGAAATATATATATATATATATATATATATATATATATATATTAATCGAAATAATACAAAATGTATGTTAATATATTAAAAAATTCTTAGAACTATGCATTGTTCAAAATTTTGTCTTTACCAAATTGAAATTAGACAATAGTGTCAATGAGCAAGGAAGAGCTGTCCCCTTATTTTCAAACAAGAATGAAAATTCAGTCTTTAGGAGTGAGATTCCTGTAAGTGTGCAGCATCATATATTTATAGACAATTTTCTGGGGAGTATTCAGCAAAGCCCACTCTTCCAGAGTTAAATTGATGTGCGCATACTCAAAGGTCACTGCATCCTAAAACAACACATAGATGTGTGGAAGAGAAAGTGTGATACTCACATTAGAAATGTCTTCTTCTTGGCCAATATAGTTATAAATCCTGGTGCTTCTCAAACTTACATCATGATATGGTATTCGTGCTGTATTCACCTAGCCATTTTTGAGGGAAATCATTGGGAGTTAAATATGCACCATTTCTTGGCTCTTCAAATTGCTTATAGCCCTTTGAAAGAAATCACAATGAAGGGGCATAAATGGAGAGGGAATCTTGCAGAACAAAACTACTGAGATCACATCTGAGAAACTATATCATAAGCCCAGCCTATCACAACAACATCCCAGGTCCTGGTTGCAACTTCTGTCATTGTTTGGTTTTCATTGCCATGAAGAGACAACACGGACCCAGACAACTTTTAAAAACAAAACAAGAACAAACAATAAAATAAATTAATTGAGTAGTCTTAGTTAAAAATTCAGAGGTTCAATTGATCATCATTATTTTCCTGGAAGTTATAGTCCTAAAACCTTAAGCCAGAGGCAACAGGAAGATGAATAATAACAATGTGCAATGCCCTGAATGAAAAAAAAAAAAAAAAAAAAAAAAAAAACCTCAACTGTGTGACCCATAGCGTTATACTTCATCTAAGAGTGAAAAGCCAACTCTAAAAAAAATAAAAGGTACACTTCCTCTTACTGTCACTCATATTGACTATTGACTGAGAGCTGCTGAAATTTCATGGCACCAAACTAGACCTACTAAATGTGGGTAACACTTATGTGACTGATATGTTGAGGGGCCCCTATCATTGAAATCAGGACCCTTCACAGGTGCATGAACTGTCTTTTTCGAGGCCACTCCCTGTGGTGGGATAATTTGATCATTCTTGATACATGATGTAGTGCCTTACTACTTTCTCAGCTTGATCTGTCAGAGTTAGTAGACTGTTGAAAATAGGCATTTCCCCTTTGAGGGGTAGATGGGGGGATAGAAAAAGAAAAGATAGTTTTTAAGATGAGGCCTTGCCTAGTATCTGACATTCAACCCTCCTTCACCCCAGTTTTGAGATCACAGTGTCTAATGTCATGCATGCCCTTCTCAAATTTTTAGGAAGTTTTGAATGAAAAATTATACAGAAAAAATTACAAATTAACTCATTGATAGAAACAACAAAATTGTTTTGAATATCAAAATATTTAAGCCTAAACATGTATCATTTTTTACTTTTACAAAAAAGCCCCATACATTTAGGTAGCCATGTGTAGTGCAAGTTTATAATTGCAGCACTTGGAAGAATGGACAGATGACTGCTATTACCTCCAAGCTAGCCTTTGCTATAAAGCCAGACACTGCCTCAAAACAAATATAGATAAAATAACACAAATTTTACCATCTCATATTTAATTAGTGAAAATTACAAACAAATGGTATGGTACATGCCTTGCTCAGCATTCATCAGCTTGAGACAGGAGTCAAATGTTCAAGGCCAGAAATGACTGTATTGCTAAGAGCCTATCTTGGAAAAAGAACAAATAAGATAAAAATAAACAATAAAACATACATTTTCTTCACCACAGTTGCAAAGAAGTAAATCATATCTAACCATTTTGATGTGTTTCTGTTACTGTGCTGAAACACTGACAAAACACAATGCAGGTCAGAAAGGGAATTACTTAGCTTACACTCAAGGTCACCTCAAGGTCACTGTCCCGAATGATTATTACAGCAGCGACTGAAGCAGGACAGTGGGAAAAAACTGTGGAGGAATGCAGTTGTCACCTCATCTCTGTCTCTCTCACTTGCTCACATTACCTTCTTTATGCAGCAGTCATCATATGTCGATCAACATAATCTCACACAGATATAACCAAAGCACAATGGAGGAAATATCAGCCATCAAGTTGACAGATAATGTTTATTATGGCATATTGTAAATTTTGAGATGTCCAAAAAAAAAAAAAACCCAAAACTAATTTACAGCCTACATAGACATTCTTCTGTTGTAACTGTCTATAACACTCTGCCTTTAAGTACCTGTAATATTTTTCTCTGTGTATTTACCACTCTGGAGCTCTAGCAAGGAAACCAGTTATGCTACTTCATGCTGATAGTGTTTTCCACAACTTTCAGGACACATGACACCTCATGTCTTACTTGAGCAAGTGGGCCCTTGGACAGAGGTAACAAGATAACTATAGTATCCACAATCAGCCAACACAAGACATGAATATGCTTGTCAAACAGCCTCAAGTTATGTACTCCCCTAAGATAACCGAACAGAAAGTGGTGTAGGCCTACACTCAAGAGAACATCAATATCAGGCACCTGGGACAGAAGGTCATCATCAGGGAACACATTAGTTGTAGTAATTATGGGGAGATATGGGATTTTCTAACATATAAAAATGAAAGCCAGTCTTCACTCAGGACCACAGTTTGGATGGGAAGACCTGTAATTATGGCTAACAAGTCAGTGAGGCAGCAATGTTGAGAACCAGTAGTCTGTGGCAAATATTTAAGATTATAGAGTTCTATTTAAAATAATGACATATTTATGCCACACAGAATTTCCTTTAAGCTGTTTATAAAGTTTGAGACTCTATTATCAAAGGGAGTTTTTTTCTACCTCTTTGTCCTTTACAGGTATAAGTCTAACCTTCTAAGTTAAAACCAGTCACAGTCAGGCTGCAGGGCTCTGAGTAAACCATCCCTCCACAGACTCTCAGCTTTTATCCAGTATTGCAGACACATTAATTAATTACAGGTATAAACCATGACCTAGCCACCTGAGTGTTTAAGGCCAGAAACTAAAGACAAATATTGTATACTAAGGTATGCTAACTAGTTTAATTAAAAAGTGTTTATAACATAAAGACAGGCCAGATGCTGTCACACCCATTTCTTCAAAGAAGACTGATTTACACTGATGAAATTTCACCCACAAAAGTGGCAACACTAGCTACTGAGCAATCCTGCCTTTAATCTCAACTGCTTCAAAGGGTCCTATGGACCGCAGACAATCTGTCAGTCGACTTTCTCCATGTTGTTTAGGACATGGGTAGGTAAGTCTTCCAAAAGTACTAATCCACAAATCTCATGGCATGAGCAGAAGGCAGACACCCTTAAATCCTCTGACATAAACAACTGTGGAGGACCTAGGAGTGGCGGTCCATGCCACCAATAAAACTAAGTGAATATTTTGAGCTTTTCTCTTCCTCTGGAACGGATGGGCAGAAGGGAAAACACTGTCCTTGTTGGTTCTTTTAACTCAAGAGGTGGAGAGGAAAAGATGCTTATGGATCTGGGAAATGACTGCTCACCTTGCCTTGGGGGAAGGCAGAGTAACACTGCTGTTTCTCACCATAAAAAAAGCACTGGTGCAGGTCTCCACATTTTTCTGTGAAATGGAATCATAGCTCAGTCACATTTAGGTAAGTGGAGGCCCTTGGTTCTTGCTATATTAGAAAGAAACCAAACTGGAGGAAAGGCTATGTCACACAAACAATTTCTGAGATAGAACTCTCACCCAAGTCGAATAAATAAAGCATTAAGAGGAGAAACTAGCAAATGTCTAGAAGGTGAACCCATGTCTGGGAGTTCAAACTTACCTTTCATTATATAAACTTAAAGGTCAGACTGGACTTCAATAGGTCATCTATTGGAAATCCACAAGTAAAACAAATATCAGAGGCATTGAGGTAGGTATCCCAGGGACACAGGCCAACATTTCACCAGAAAGAAATAGAACAGGTGATGTGGCCCTTTGTCGTTGAAGCAAACTCTGTGCTCCCCAATGCATCACCACTCAGCAGGAGGCTGGGAATTGTCATCTTTCACCTTTCTCCCTTCACTTCAAAGGACTCTCCACAGCCTCATAAATCTCCCCTCAAGTCCTGTACCAGCTCTTCATCTTCCATTTGAAAGTTTCATCCTGCAGGTGTCTTCTACCCCCATGCCTATTGTAGATACTGCTGTTGTCTTTTCCCCAGTGGGAACCTAAAATACAATTTTATCCTTATTCTGAGATTTAATGGATTAAATGTTTGTATTTCTACCCTGTAGACTCATTAGTTTTTGCAAGGTTTCTCATTATCTCCATAAACACAGAGAGGATCCTGCAGGACAATCTAGAATGGCAGTTCTTAACATCTTTTTTATGGACCACTTTGGGTGTTCAAATGACCCTCTCAACAGGGTCATTTGACCTATGACCACCAAAAAACACAGACATTTGTGTAGGATTCATAACTTGAAAAATTGCAACTGTGAAGTAGCAACAAATAATGTTAATATTTGGGGGCTGCATGCCACAAAGAAGTATGTAAAAAGACAAAAGCATTAGGAGGGTTGACAAACTCTGTTGTAGAATTATCTTGGAAGAGCCTCAAGGAGGGCAGTCTGGATGTAGTCTGTCTGCCCAGCTAAGTTTACAAGGGTTTCTTTAAGTTTGAAAAACAATTCTCAAGTCAGGGTGGACATTATTTTCTGGGTTTGAGTGAGCATAAATACATTTAATCTGTCTGACTTTTATTTTTTTAAAAAAAACATGGTTGCTTTATTATGTGCATTGATATTTTGCCTGCATGTATGTCTGTGTTAGAGCCTCAGATCTTAAGATTTATAGGCAGGTATGAGTTGCCATGTGCGTGATGAGTAGAGAATCTTGGTTCACTGGGAGAATAGTCAGTGCTCTCAACTACTAAGCCGTCTCCCAGGACCATTCTTTTTCTTTCTTTCTTTCTTTTTTTTTTTTTTAACGTTTTGTATTTTTTGTCTTCTGCTGGTAATGAAGCTATGAACCTAAATTTATCACTCTATCTTTTGCTTATTTGCAAGTTGGGTTGATCCTGTCTAATGCTTTGGTTATGTAGCACCAACTGTAGAACCTGTAAGCCCAGGTACTGAGAGCTTGCCCTTTTTAGACATACTCTGCCTACAAGTTGAAATCCTTGTAAAAGTTCTTCTGTACTGGCAGGTGGTTCTCAGATTTCATTGATTTTAATCATCTGTATGGCTAAAACACATACATAATCTAAAAAACTGATAATTCCAGGATCCATGGAGAAAAGCAATTAAACTGAGAAATTAACACAGCAATGTGTGAGAGAGAATCAAAAGCCTTACCCTAACCCAAGGTTGATTTGGCTGAGTGGAAAGAGTTGTGGGAAGCAAAACTGTGGTCAGAACACTTTGTATGAAATAAAACCTGAAGGATCTAAATAAAGAACTAATAAAGCATTCCCACTATATCCCCTTCATCGACAACGAAAATAAAAAAAAAAAAAAAATAAGAGGCCAAGGGGTGGTGTCATAGATCATTAATCCCAGCCATTGTGAGGCAGAGACAAGCTATTTTCTGTGTGTTTGAATCCAGTATGGTCTTAAGAGGGAGTTCCAGGACAGTCTGCAAGGATGCATATAATCCATTTCACTAAACAATCAAAAAAAAAAAAAACAATAAAATAAAATAAAATAAAAACACAAGGAAGCAGAACAATCTCACTGTGAGTGATTCTTTTCTTTATATCCAACTGCACTCAACTAGCAATGGTTCAGTTCTGACCCAGGTGAGGAATATATACGGTATTGAGTTTAGGCAAAGTGGGCTCCAGCTGTATGCTTATGAAAAGCTGTACGCTTATGAAAACCCATTATCAATACTTGGTTGACATTCCAGTCAATACAGCATCTCTCAGTCCTCCCTGAATGTCCCACAATTACAAAGAAAACCATATCCAATGATTTATCCTCACAAGTGGAGAGGCATTAGCTTGTAAAAGGAAGACAGCAGGAGCCAGAAGTATGATGATGATGTTGATGGATAACAACAACTCTGGTCCCCTATAAACAAATACAATATGTACTTAATTGATTCTTTCACTTTCCTCAGAAATAATACCTTACCAACTAAGATAATGTTACTTGGATATCAATCATTCTAAAATATTTGTCTTCCTGACTGACAACACACTTTTTGGAAGATAATCTCTCACAGATATCTTGTGGCGCATGTTGGGAGGAGGTAAAGGAGCCATGGAAATTATGATGCAGCAAGGGATTATAAGTCTAAACTTCACAAGACCAGCTTAGTTGATTGACAAATTCCAGCAAAGATGAGGCACATGTCGGCTGCCCTACCTACTTTGGTTGTCATTTCCATGTCTTTTGGTTAGTTAACTCAACAATATACCAAGATGAATGCAATCATATGATATACTTTTCAGGTGTTTTTTGTTCTTTGTGTTTCCTAGTGAGACCTTAAAACCAATTTTTATGTGAAGAATTGTGAAGAAGTTCTCATATTGAGAAAGCATATTCTTGCATGAAAAGGAAAACACCCCAAGGTTTAGATTCCTATCGATAGTGAGGGGGAAAGAGAAAGAAAATAAGAGAGAGGAAATGTGAGTTTGCAGACAAAGGAAAAGGAAAAAAGTGGAACAGACTAGAAAATGGTGACATTGGCCTTCAATCCCATGAGCATTAGGGAGGCAAACAAAAATAGATCTGTTTGAATTCCAAACTTGCTTTATTACAGAGAGTGTTCTAGGATAGTCTCCAAAGGAATAAAGGAAATGTTTGTCTCAAAAGAATGATCAGGCTCTACCTCTGAGCGGAAGTGCGCATGGGCGGGGGCTGGCAGCTACCATATGGGGGGACCCTGGCCGGACTAAGCGACCCAGCGGAGGGGGAGCTCCGATGGGGAACCTGGGACCGCAGTTTTGCTGCATGCATCCTGTTCTCCGGCACGTTATGCTTGTCACACGGACACAGGCCAGTCTTCAAGGGCTCGGGTCGCATAATGCTGGTTAAGGGTCAGATACACCCCATGAATGAGGTTGTCCAGTACCTGAGAGACCTGGGATGGAAGCTGTTGTGCCGGCGCTGTGCTTGTCAGCATCCTCGAGGGATCCACATCCCTGAAATCCGAGAAAAGCCCTGCCCACTCTCTCTGCCCCTCTTTGGGGTCACCACTGCCTGTCGGGTCTTCAGCCCTATAGTGGTAATCTAGTTCAACAAAGAAGCAGGACAATGATACTGACTTTTGTGCTGGGCAGTGCCCCTCGGAGCGGGCCTTCACTTCGGCCCCTCTTGGGGTCCTCATTGTCACTCCGGGTTCGCTCAACATCAGTCACCGATACACACCATGTAGAGCTGGCCAGGGAACGCTCCAAGACTGTCACCTCCTTTTACAACCAGTCAGCCATTGAAGTGGCAGCAGAGAAGCCCTCAGTCCGCCTCACTCCCACCATGATGCTTTATTCTGGTCGTTCACAGGATGGCAGCCACCTTCTGAAAAGTGGCCGTCACTTGCAGCAAGAGCTACCAGTGAGGATTGCTCACCGCATCAAGGGCTTCCGTAGCCTTCCTTTCATCATTGGTTGCAATCCCACCATACTGCATGTGCACGAGCTATACATCCGGGCCTTCCAGAAGCTGACAGACTTCCCTCCGATCAAGGACCAGGCCGATGAGGCCCAGTATTGCCAGCTGGTGCGACAGCTGCTGGACGACCACAAGGATGTGGTGACCCTGTTAGCTGAGGGTCTCCGTGAGAGCCGGAAACACATAGAGGATGAGAAGCTGGTCAGGTACTTCCTGGATAAGACTCTGACTTCAAGACTTGGGATCCGAATGCTGGCTACTCACCACCTGGCACTGCATGAAGACAAGCCTGATTTTGTTGGCATCATCTGCACTCGTCTGTCACCAAAGAAGATTATTGAAAAGTGGGTGGATTTTGCCAGACGCCTGTGTGAGCACAAGTACGGCAATGCCCCTCGAGTTCGCATCAATGGACATGTGGCTGCCCGTTTCCCCTTCATTCCCATGCCACTGGACTATATCCTGCCTGAGCTGCTCAAGAATGCCATGAGAGCCACCATGGAGAGTCACCTAGATACTCCCTACAACGTTCCAGATGTGGTCATCACCATCGCCAATAATGATATTGATCTCATCATAAGGATCTCAGACCGGGGTGGAGGAATTGCTCACAAAGACCTGGATCGGGTCATGGACTACCACTTCACCACAGCTGAGGCCAGCACCCAGGACCCACGAATAAGCCCTCTCTTCGGCCACCTGGATATGCACAGTGGCGGCCAGTCAGGACCTATGCATGGCTTTGGCTTCGGGTTGCCCACGTCCAGGGCCTATGCGGAGTATCTCGGTGGCTCCCTGCAGCTGCAGTCCCTGCAGGGCATCGGCACAGATGTCTACCTGCGGCTCCGCCACATCGATGGCCGGGAGGAGAGCTTCAGGATCTGACTGCGGACTTTGGCCTGCTAGCCTGCCACACTCCTAGAACCTTCTGGGCCTGATGGGGGCCACTATGCTCCACACACTGCTGCTTTGTGGGGCTTAGCGCCTCAGACAGGTGGACTTCCATGGAGCTGGGCACCACTCCTCCTCAGCAGGGCTCACTGCTTCCTACTCCAAGTTTTGGAGGGGAGGAAGCAGGAGCCCCTGAGGCCTCTAAAACCAGCTCTGCTATTCTCACTCTCGAGGAATCCTTTGACCTGCTGTTTATTAAAGTTTGCATTTTGAATGCCCTCTTGGGCCCCCCCCAAAAAAAAGAATGATCAGAATAATGCTAATTATGATAATAATAATAATAATTTAAAAATTAAATGCTCATGCATTTATTTTATGCATGAGTATACTGTCTGCATGTATGCCCTTTTACCAGAAGAGGGCACTACATGCCACCAAGTGACCTCTGGAATTTATTGATAGTCTATGCTCCTGGGCCCTATCTTTAATGTGTGTGTGTGTGTGTGTGTGTGTGTGTGTGTGTGTGGTGTGTGTGTGTGTGTGTGCGTGTGTGTGTTTAATTTGTAGAAGACTGGGCGGCACATGTATGATATGCCAGCAGACAATGGGATTGAGTATGGAGGCAGAATGCATACAAAACATGTGTGCCTGTGGGACCAGCAATACAAGCTACATGCCACCCAGGTCTCTGATTTATTTTTTTTATGAAATAAATAAAGGTGGACAACGAAAGACTCACTTTGGAATCAGAATCTCTGTTTCTTCACATACTAACCAAAGTTCAAACAAGCACAACAATTTGTTTGTTCTGTGTAAACATACACTACTAGACTAGTTCAGCTTTCCAGTAATACATGAAGTTTCACTGATCACCAGGCCAAGTTCCCTTTGATATTCTTCATTTATTTTTGATTTTTGCATGTACTAAGGCCAGGTTAATTATTTTAACTCTAATTATTTTTGATTGTGTAGGGAGGCCAGAGGATCTGTATTTCCTGGAGTGTACAGACATAAAGACAAATGGGAAATTAATTAAAAAAATTAATTTATAGATTGATACAAAGACTTGAAAGGCAAAATTACTGGGCAGGGGCCATGTGAGCTTTTATCAACAGCACTCAGGAAGCTGCATGAGTTTGAGTTCAACAGAGCCTCAGGTCAGTAAAAGCTGCATAGAGAAGCCTCATCATGAAATCACAAAAGAAAAGAAGGAGAAAAAATAAATGAGAAAGATGACAAGAAAAATAAAAAAAAAAAACAAGAAAAGGTCTAAGAAGGAGAAGTAGAAGGAAAGTAGAAGTTGATGTGGGAGAAGAAAGGAAGCAAGGAAATAAGGAAGAAAGAAAACCCAGTATGTAGCAGGAAATATCACCACATGCCATCATCGTAACTATTGTTTCTAAGAGTATCTATGAGTTCATGGCCAGCCTGGTGTACAGATTGAGTGCTGGGACAGTCAGAGCTACACAGAAAAATCATGTCTTGAAAAATTGAAAACTATCTTTTTGCAAAAAATTGAACTCTTAATCTGAAAATATCCATGGTCAAACTGAGTATGCTGGTTGGCAGGGAGGCAGATGAGATGCATACACACAAAAAAATGATAAAGCCAAAAACAAACAAATGGAAATATTTCAGTGAAAAGCTAGAGAGAGACAAGAGGAATAACAGGATATAAATGATTTAAAAATTCACAATGTATGCATATTTACAAGTACAAGAGTAGTAGGGCCAATCTTTGTTAAGCCCTGCAGCAAGCAAGGTCCTCTTTGATCTTTGCCAGGGCTGGATTTTCATGCATGGCTTGCCCTGTTTCTGCTTTGTAGTAAGAGCAACACCATCAGCAAAGGTAAATTATTTTTTAGGACCTCAATGCTTTCATATCTGTTCTCAGAAAGAAGACCTGCAACATATAATTGAGCACAGACAAAGTGACAGGCCCTGTCTTAAAAAAAAAAAAAAAAAAAAACAAGTGAAAATATAAAGAATACAAAACAAAGTTTATTTTTCCTCATAAGCCTGAAAATAACAGAAATCATATCAGCAATGAAGGATTTCCCTCCTCGACCAATGTTTAAGTGAAAAGCATGGCACATCCATATCTGAGTATACCAGTGGAGATTGGTGCACAGTATTTCTGAGGAAGAGGCAGAGGCAGAGGCAGGTTGATTTCTGACTTTAAGTTCTGCCTGGCTTACCAAGTGAGTTTGAAGACATGCTCTCAAGGTACAAAGACGAAACCAGTTTCAAAAACAAAAGAAAAGAAGAAGGAAGGAAGGGAGAGACAGGGGAGGATATGTAAATATGGAGAGAGTAAAAAAAAATCAAAAAAAGTCACATAGTCCCTAAGGCAGAACACCAACACATTCCTGAGTATTGTTGTGCTTCTATTGGACTCAGTTCTCATGTACTCAAACATAAATAAAAGAATTCCTACATTTAGCCACAGATGACGAATCAGGCCTCTGTTCTCTGAATTCTGAAGGTAGAGAATTTGCAGCTCCCCAGGAATTCAGTGTTAGTTCTAGAAGAGTAAGTGTATACAGAAAAATGCTGAAATACAAAAGACAGAAAGTCAGACAGACTTGCAATCATCCCCCAGCCTTCTTCTCATCCTATCTACCCAAAGCTTCCAACAATAACCAAGATAGCTTTGTTCGGAGTCTGAGTTTTATCAACACCATAATTTATGTACTGATGTAGGAAAAAGCCACTGCTCTGGACAACATAAAATAACACAGTTCCTGTAAAATAACACTGATATAAATAAAGAAGATAGGTAAATAGCTGATATATGATAGATAGCCAGACAAATAGATAGATAGATAGATGCATAGATACATAGATAGAGAGATACCTAGATAAGTAGAGCAATAAAGAGATAAATGATAAATGAGACAGGTGAAATTAGCCAAGTAGTGGTGGAAGGACTAAGGAGACATTGGATTTGTCTTACCAATTTAGAGGTAAGAATGTTATAAAGAGCTAGTACCAGAGCAGAGAAGATGACAAAAAAATCCACGTCTTGACAAAAAAGTAAATATGTAATCATAAACACAAATACAATCCACTTCAAATCATTCAAGACCAGTGCTGGGCATCTTGTTTATGAGGGAATGTGTAATCCCTTGTCTCCAGGCATCTCCATGCCACTCAGGTCTATTTTATATTTTATTTTCTACTTATTTGCAATACTTTTTTTTGATGTGTGGAATTTAATGTTTGGAATTGTTTCTCTGTGCCAAAACAAATGTGAACTCAGAGATTCAGCTGCCTATTTCTGCAGTGCTGGGAAGAAAGTTCAGCTGCACTGTATTAAACTTACTTTTATTTCTTTATCAATAGGAGTGTTTGAAATAATATTAATTTAGATACCGGGTAATGAACAAACATACACATGGAGAGAGTGGATATTACTAACGAGGAATAATAAGAGAAATTTATGGGTTTACAGTTCATTTTTCTGAATTCCAGGGCCAGGCAGGGAGACAGAGTCTACATTATATGAGACAATGTAATGCAGATATTACTATCTAAGCCTCTTCTTGCGATTATGAAAGGACAAGCCATCCTTTGCAACCTCTAAGATCATCACATGCTCATATTCACTATGTTCCCCTTAAAAGTGTCCCCCTCTCTCTTTCTCTGTCTCTCTCTGTCTCTTTGCCTGTCTCTCTCTCTCTCACTCCATCTCTCTTTCTCTCTCTCCCAATTTACAATATTTCTTTCATCATTGTACTACTGCTCTATTTTGTGGGGGCTGCTCTTTCTCCTTCATTTTTCACTCTCCATGACACCTTTCTCTAATTAAATAGAATTCCCTCCTTCTTTCCTCTCTCCTGTTGTCCTTCTCTCACGCAGGGAATGTTGCAACTATAGTGAAATTATTTTTACCATTCCTCAATGATTCGGCTAGTACTTTTTCAATTTTTAATTTATGAATTTATTTGTTTCTTCTTTATTAAAAATAAAAAAAGAAACAAACGAAAACAAAACCACCTGTACTTCACTAACCATTTGAGATGAAAGCCCCCAGATATAACAACAGGACTACATAGAGAAATCTTTCATGAAAAAACAAGATGTCAAATAACAATGTTGAGGTAACAAAATTTTAAAAAGGAAAAGAAAGGCTACTGAACGAAAACCTGTGGTAAAGTTCTGAAAATGAATTTTGGTGAACATTAACCCCAGTACTGGGAAAGCAGGCAGATCTCTGTGACTTTCAATTCAAACTGCACTAAAGGTGACAGGTTAACCTTCAAGCCAGCAGCATGCAGACTAAGGCAGTGAGAACCGTTCTCAGTGCTGGTGGTAAAATAGCCGCCACCATCTTTGATAAAACGCAGCAGAAACAACAAAGACTTTCATTTTAGCAATGTTGTTCTTTAACAGATAAAGTCTCGTGGCTACAAAAAGATTAAGATTTACAGTAAAGACAGATTCACATTAAGTAAAAGCTAAAGTTTTACAGTGTGTTTTAAAAAATATGAAGGCTTGGGAGAGAAAAAATGGTTTTAAAAAGACAGAGAAGAGCTGGGTGTGCGGCACATGCCTTTAATCTCAGCACTTGAGAGACAGAGGCAAGCAGAGCTCTGTGATTTGCAAAGTAAACCTGGTATGCAGAGTAAATTCCAGGACAGATAAGAGTTACCCAGAGAAACCCTGTCTCAAAAAAATTAAAAAAAAAAAACAGAGTAATAAAAAAGCCACATAAAGATGGAAAGCACAGAAAAATTATGCATGCTATGTGATATTCTGTTGTCTTTAAATTGTTTGACTACTGAGGAAATAACAACTGATAAAAGAAATGCTGCTGGATTAATTAAATTTATATACTTTAGAAATGCTTTGACTCCAAAACTTAAGTTCAAAGACAAGTTACTGGGTAAAAGGATTTCTATTTTTGTTTCCACAGAAAATGAAAAGCTGTGGATTCCTACCAGACTAATGTGGTTTGAGCAAGTCAGACCCCCTGAAACAGCATTGCTCTTGATCCAACATTCAAAACAGCTTGAACAAGGCAGCCTTACAGACCATAGCCAGGATTTCTGTGTCTTCTTAGTATCTCCATGACAGTGCCCCCTATCAGCAGGAAGTAGTTTGGAAAGAACAATGTCCAAATTCCCAAATATAGTTTATAAATGTTTGTTTTCATTTTAATAGGGTTGTTTATAAATCGTTAATGATAACAATCAATATGTTTACAAAGGTAAAAATGGGATTATGCTATAGATATGAACACTTTGTTCTTGAATGGATTTTCATTTATTGATACAATTTAAGGTCAGTTTTGTGATATGTATTTTTCTCCTCTTATTTAGGCATTGTGATTATATAGCTCATTTAGAAATGTATTGTATAATTTAATACAGATTACAGATAGTTACCTATAATAGTCAAAATTGATTGTGTTAGGTTTTCTAGATATGTAGAGATGTATGTGAGATAGATAGGCACACTTCAAACCTTTCAAAGACCTACAGAATATGGCATTTAACTTGGTTTAGGGCTTTTCTTGACAAAGAGTCACAATTGATCCTGGCAACACCATATGCGTCAGAAAGGAAGATGAACATCGAAGAAATGGGTTATGGTATTTGCTTTCAATATGCCAAGAGTAGCCATTTGGACAAGATACTGCTCTTGTCTGGACTGTTTGACTTTATGCTGTATAAACTGGACCCACAGAAAAGTGACTGCTGATTCAGGATGGACAATGTTACAGAGTTCCTGCTCTATGGAAAAGTCTGCCAGACAGTCTGCAGGACACATAGAAAAGTGACTGACAAACTGCCAATACAAGAAGACAGTTTAAAGTGTCCTGCTTTGAGGAAGAGTCTGTCACACTATGGCCTATGGGCTCAAGATGGAAGAAAGAAAAGAACTTCGGGTGACCAGGCAGTGAGATGTCTCAGTCATTTCTAGAGTAAGAAGAACTCGTGGAAATATTAGATTAACAGAAATTGGTTAATGCTTAAAACAGAGCTAGCCGATAAGAAAGTAGTAACGTACCAACAGAATTATATCAAATACAGAATATCAGTGTGTTAATTGGGCCTGGCGTGGCGGCGGGACAAGACTGGCAGCAGGAGGAAAATCACTGGAAAAAAAAAGTGATCACTGTCTATCTCCCTGAAAAAAAATTGAACTCTAAATGTGAAACTTTCCACACTGGAACTGTGAGTGTGTGGGCAAGCCAGTAGTCAGGTGAAACATCAACACATGAGAGAAACAATATAGTCAAAAACAAAGATACAAACAACCTTACACATTCAATGCCAAGCTATAGAGAGACAATATGGCTATCAAATAACAGACTGAACATAAATCATCACACAAATGCAGGGACTGGGATAAGCCACCACTGAAGTGAGAACAGTTTAAAAATGTACAGTGCATGCTGCCTGGGGATATGGCTCAGCAGTTCACAACACTGGCTGTTCTTCCAGTTATCTTGGGCTCAATTCCAAGCAAGCACATGAAGGCTCACAATGATCTACGGATTGAAAAAGCTGCACAATAAGTAAGTCCAAAATTAGACACAGCAGAGATTCAGCATCAATCTACATAATGCAGTTTCCATGTCCTTCCTTTCCCTTTACTCTTTGACAAGGGGGGGTGTTCATGCTCACCACCGTGGTGTTTCAGTATAATAACAGTCTATTTAAAATGATTTGTAGTAGTGCACTACTTTCTTGCATTAATCAGAAAGAAGTTCTTGGTCATGCAATGAGATAATATTTGTGGAGCATGGATAAAAGAAAGGCTCTGCCTGAAATATAAACTAACCAATGAAAGAATGAATAAAAACCGGTTAAAATGTGAAGTAAATCAAATAAAGGTTTTCTGAGAAAACTGAAAATGACTAATTTCAAATCAGAAATGAAAGCTTCCTTAACTCCAAGAAGAAGGTAACATTTAAGTGAAAGATGATCGACATGAATATTTAAGTATTCCAATGGAATGGGGCATCACCTTTTACTGTGTCTTCCCTAGAGTTTATGGTTCTAGGCCAATGAGTTAGAAAGGAGTGGTGAACTTGAATTTTCTTCCTTGTATGTCTTTGTGTCACAACCCAGTCAGGTGCCCTCAAAGAACACATGTGGACATCAGGGTCCATGGGGCTGAAGACATAACTAATTTATGTCTGCATGAGGAATGAGAAAAACCTGTAATCTAGAGTAAGTGAGAGGGCGAGAGATTCCCTCAAGAAACAGAAACACTGTGCAACTCATGGCACACAGTATATTTAGTCATATGTGGAAATTTATATGTCTATTGCCCAACTTTAAAAATAATTTAAGGACTCAAATAATTGACTTCAGGACACAATTCAAAAATCAAAAAAAAAATATAATCCAATTAAATACTAGAAAGAAATTCCTTCACTACAACAATCAAAAATTTGGAAAGCCAGCTGTGATGGTAAAACCTTTAATACAAGTACTCACTCAAGAAGCAGAGTCAGGTAGACATCTGTGAGTTTGAGTCCATTCTAGTTTGAAGAGATAGTCTATGACATTTAGGCTTGTTACATATAGAAACCCCATCTCAAAAAACTGACTAATTAACTAACTTATAAAAAAAAAGGAAAAATAAATTAAATTACAAAACAAGCAATTACAAGGCAAGTAATAACAAGCAAAGTTGTAATATAAACTTTAGAAAATTTGTTTTGATAAAATCCAACATATCTTCCATTTAGTGCACTATTTTAATCGTGGCACTTGGGAGGCAGAGGTAAGTAGATCTCAGTCATTTAGAGGCAAGCCTGGACTAAAAATTTAGTTCCAGGACAGCTTGAACATGGAGAAACACTTTCTCAAAAAACAAACAAACAAACAATCCCAGCATGCCTTCATGACCAAATCTGTACTGCCAATACAACTTGAATGAACATTTCTCTATCAACTAAAAGTTAGAATAGTTTTTAATTGCTTTTCTGAGGAAGGGATTCTCTGTAGGTTTGGTTGCTGTTCTAAAACTTTCTTTGAATACCTGGTTGGACTGGAAATCACAGAGCTCCATCTGCCCCTGCATTCTGTGTGTTGGCATTAAAGGAGTGTACCACCAGAGCCTTACCTAAAATTTAGAATCTTTAAGAGTGGTAAAATACGAACGTTTTGTAGCCAGTATAATCCTAAATTGAGGAAACCTTGAAATAATTTCCCAGAATACAAATAGGCGCTCAGTGGCCTGCTGATGTTCTCCATGATCTCAGAGTAGCCCTGAGTATTTAAGGAAGACCTAGAAAGTGTAGTGTTCATTTTTTCTAAACATTACAAAGCCCGCTGAGAGCATCTAGTGTTTGAAATTACTTGTTTTATTTCATGTACATAGGAGGATCCTCAAACCTAAATTTGAATCACTAACATCAAATATAGACTGTTTCTGTACTCTCCTTCCTTTCATGATTTTTGTCTTTGTGTGTTCACGCCACATAAACAAGAAACTGCCAGACATCCATAAGTCTAATTTCAACCTATGTAACCCCTTCTTCTGCATTTGGAGGAAACCATCGCTGGCAGGAGACAAAGAAGCCACACAAGCATGCAGGTAAGCAGACTAATGTATGTGTGTGTGTACATGGATGTTTTCCTAAAGTATAATGATGGCCCAGTGGTACTAGAGTTGGACATAGGAACCTATTGAACATGAATCTGGGCTGTGTAGTGGGTAGAGCAAGCCACAGCTCTCACTCAGAACACATGTGCACTGTCTCTGAGGCTACAATCAATTTGTTCATGACATCCTGGCTGTCAGAGACAGTCCCCTGTGTTTGATGGATTGCTACAACATAGGAAGACCAAATTAATATGGTTGTCTGAGCAGAAGAAAGCAGGGAGAGCCTGTGAAAGCAGAGCAGGGAAAGTGAGGGTGAAGCTTTACATTTATCCCATCAAATCCTTCCTCTTTGACTCATAACTATCACCTCTGCACTGTCTTCCATTGTTTCTTAGTTTCTTTGTGTTTAAAACTTTTCTGCTTGTGAATGCTGGAATGAAATGGACGCCCAACCTCTAATACCAGCATTCCTACCTAATGCAAGGCTTTAACTTTATATTCATATATTTTATGGAGATGGGTTGGAGGGAAGTATAGGAAGAATCTATCTGAACATAGTGCTGCCTAGAAATCTTTATCTAGATCAGACCTGAATATGGCTCACAGAGTTCCACCAGCCTCTGCATTCTTAATGATGGTAATAGAGTCATTCACCTCCATGCTTGGCTTATTTTATTTTACATTTAGTTTAATTTCTAATTTTATTCGTGTGTGTGAAGAGAGAGGGGGGTTGTTGAGTATGAAGATATGTTTCCCATTTTCTAGATCAAAACTTTTTCATAACTGTGAGACTGTTAGAGTTATTTTCTCACCTATATGGAAACAAACATTCCTAACTTTCAATAAGATGAATCAGAATGTCCCCACCATATTCACACTGAACACTATTAACGATCAAAGTTTCTCTCTTTTTCAAATTATAGAAAAAGTCCAGGCCAGGATTACAAGATGTTATATTTCATTCTCTCTCTGCCTGACCCTATGATTCTGTCTCTGTCTCTGTCTTTGTCTCTCTCTTTATCTCAGTCTCTCTTTTTCTTGGTATTTTAAGACACAGTTTCTCTGTATCTTTGGAGTCTGTCCTGAATCGTAGAATGCACTCTGTAGACCATTTTGTCCCCCAAACAACAGAGCTGTACCTGTCTCTGCCTTCTGAGTACTGCCAGGATGAAAGGCATTCCTGTTCCAGCAATGCACAGCATAATTTCTTTTTCTCAATTTTTTTAAATTAATTGTCTTTTGTTGGAAGAAAAAGACAAAAGGCTAGAATTTTCAACTTGTAATGGATGTTAAATTATAATTTCCTGTACAGTAATATAGATTGTTTTGCTCAAATCCATAGTCACAGCCTTCTCTGTAAGCTCTGAGACGTGTCTCACAAGGTTTTAAAACATAGAGAACAAATGTGCTCCCTTGATAAACATTTCTTTTTAAATCTTAGTGTGATTTGGTGACACCCTTATATTCATTTCACTCTACTAAGTAAAATACACCCAATACTAAACAATCATACTGGGTCATGCTACCAGGGTATAATTGTCACCAAGGGGTTGGAGCATTGAAGTATTTCTGGGGCTGGCTCTCCAATATTAGACTTTACCCATTTTCTGCATATCATCCAGTTGTAACTCAATTTAAATGTTTACATTAAACTGGATACTTACAATTTAATACAAATTGTATAACCCATCTGAGGTTTGAATTTGTTTTAGCTTTTTCTGTATTTGGACTTTAATACAAAGGCCTGAATGTGCTCAATCATCAAGATGCATGCATGAGACACTGGCTAGCCAGTGTATTAATCATTAGCAAATGGAACTATAAGGAGTTTAATATGTGATTCCTTACAAAGTATTATGAGGATTCATACAGTGAAACTGATATGGGGGCTTTAATTTTAGGGCATAGGACACAGAACCACAATTTTTCTGTGTGGATACATTGTAAAATTGATATTCAGTTTTGCTAGAAAGAAACAGAATGAATATTTGAACTTTTTTAAGTTTCTAAGAGGTTACTAAAATATTACAATTTAATACTTCTAGAGAAAAAAAAATATTTGAAGGTGGGTCTTCATATTGAAGTTAATCATCTGTATGAATTATTTATAGTTGACGTGTCCATCTCCATCAATATCTGCATCTCTGATCAATTTATCTACTTCTTCATCCGTTAGAATATCTCATACATACATTTGTCACACTGACAGTGTTGGTTATAATCTTGTGTTCTTGTGTTCCCGTGATGCAATTCTTGTGTTTTTGGTGACATACTCACAGTGGACCATCGGGAGATGCTCGGCACAGAGCACAAGTAACACTTTAGCAGCAGTAGAAGACATGGAGTCACCTCAGCGATCAGAGACCCTGCTCTAGTGCAGCCACCCTTGCCTGCTCCACTCTTCCTTCGGTCACTTGCACCATCGCTGATACGCTAACTGAAGAATAGATTGCTGAATTGAAAACAGATTACTCACTATTCGATAAAGACGGTGATGGCATCATCACAACAAAGGAACTAAGAACTGTCATGAGGTCACTGTATATAACCCAACAGAAGCTAAATTTTAAAAAATAATTAACTAACTGGATACTGAAGGGAATAGAAACATTGACTGCCTAGCGACCTTAAACACGATGGCTAGAAAATTGAAAGATATACATAGTGAAGGAAGAACTAATGAAGCATTCCAAATTTTTGACAAGGATGGGAATGCAGCAGAATAATTGCAGCAGAATTGATACATGACCCTTTACTTATTTAATTTTTACTGTTCCTTTTTGTTTGATTTCTTAGCCAATGGAATTCATCACATTTTGACCGCTATTCAATCTCATTTTTTTTTCTCTGTGTGTATTAAACCATAGATTACAGGGGCTCAAACATAGGGTGACCTTGAAGTAACAACAAAATCACAACTACTTGTTTTAAAATGTAGCATACGGAATAATATATATTTAGTGTGGATTTACAGACAGATGATCATAAGATAATGGTCACCTTAAGATAGAGAAAGTGATACTCATTTTAATTGTTTATGCTTGGTGGGTCCTTCCTACTTATTCACCTCCGCTTAAACTAAAAATTACTTGAACGTATAGCCAGAAGCATCCAAATTTTAGATCAATCCCAGGAAAAGTAAAGAAGGAGGGGAGGGAAGTAGGAAAAAACTGTGGGAGAAGAGAGATTCTCAATTATAACACCATTCTTCAATTAGACCAGTTCCCTGAATGAGAGATAATACCTCTTAAATTTTCCTACTGTTAATTTTTACCAGATCTTTATAGAAATAGAGGATTTGTCCAAAGTCCCAGGAAAGAAAATTAACAATGCAAAACAAACAATCAAAAATCATGCAATCCTAATCCAATATATTGTCCCTTCTGTGTAGTTTGGATTCAAGTTTATGAAAAAAAATTTTACAGTTTTATCTTGAAATAGAAACTACTTGCCTCTATTTGTGCAGTCAACAGTGTGCCTGCTTTTGATAAACAAACCAAATATAAAAACTAGGCACTGTACAAATATAAGCTAGATTAGCTTACATTTTCTGAGAGATAAAAAGGCATATAACATTCCAGTATCTCAGCCTGAATGCTTGAGGCCAGCATGAACTCTAGAGTGAGTTTCAGGACTTTTTCCAGAGATACATAGAATCCCATTCTTCAACAAACATAATAAAAAATAAAATAAAATAAAGACAATGCAGCAGAGCACTCTAACTGGAAGTGTTCCCTTTCTCTTTATCCATCCACTCTCAGCTTTTCTCGGTGCAATTATGACCCAGGTGTGGAATATCCAAAATATATAGTATATTGAGTATAAGCAAAGAGGGCTCCAGCTGTATGTTTATGGAAAGCCATCATCAACACTTGGCAGAAATTACAGTTAATGAAGCAGCTATCAGTTACTCTATATACCCCAGGGTCAGCAAAGAGCAAAAAAAGCCCACAGATCCATAAGAAACAGTGTCCAAATGAGGTTATCCTTCGAATTATTCTCACAAGAAGATAGGCATTAATTTTCAAAAAGAAGAAATGATGAGCCAAAAAATTATGATGTTGATGAATAAAAATAACTCTGGACAACTACACAACAAATATTATATAGGCTTAAATAGGTTTATTTTACAGTATTTAGAAATATTTAAAATTCACTTGGTCTGCATATATCTTGACAAAATACAGAAAGCTGAGCAACATATTGGCTGCACCATCATATTTCCTTTTCATTTAAACATGTTGCATAATACTTGGAACCATTTAGTATATGTGCAATTTCTGCATATGGTATTAATAGAATATTTCTTGTTAATCATTTATGACTCTTCCCAGAGTAGTGCTTCTAAGTTTCCCCAGGAAATTCTTCAGAATACTACACATCTTCTTCCTTTAAGGGATATTTTTTATCTTCTTGAAAAAGTCTTCTGCATAAATTGGAGGTTTGGAGACCAATACTGAAGCCAGAATCCTCTATAACGGTCTATGAGACACCCTTGAAACATTGTCGCTGTATTTGCACAAGATAAACAGGATTTTCAAAAAAGGAAAAATTCAAAGGAACAATCAGAGAACACAATAAGAACCTTTCCTTCAAAAAACAAACAAACAAACCAACAAAAAACCTAGCCCATAGATGACATGGACTCAAACATACATTACAGTATAAGTAAAAAAAAATCAATACAACAAATATGAGTAGAATAAATAAGTATAAATAAAGACAACATATGCTGTAGAGGATGTGGAGAAATGGGAACACTCCTCAACTGCTTGTTGTACACATTCGTACAGCAACTTTTTAAATCAATATGGTGGATCCTAACACTAAGCATAACCATAACCCTAGCCCTAACCATAACACTAAACCTAAGCCTAACCATAATTATAACCCTAACTCTAACCCGAATGCTAATGCTATACATACCCCTATACTTAACCCTAACACTAACCCTAACACTAACTCCAAACACTAACCATAACCCTAACACTAACACAAACCCTAACCCTAAACTCTTCTCCCTAACCCTAACCCTAAACCTATACCTAACCTTAACCCTATCCCTACCCGTAATCCTAACCCTAACACAGAATCTTACCTTAAACCTAAACCTAACCCAAACTCAAACCCTAACACTAACACGAAACCTAACCCTAACACATACCCTAATCCTAAATATAACCCTAACCCTAACACTAACCCAAAACCTGACCCTAACCCTAACCCTAAACCTAAAACAAACTGTACCCTTAACCCCCTTCCCCTACACCTAACCCTAATCCTAACCCTAAACCCTAACAATCAACCTAAAACCTAACCCTATACATAATCCTAACCCTAAACCTAACATTATCACTACCCCAAACCCTAACCCTAACCCTAGTCCTAATGCTAACTCAAACCCTATCCATAACCATAACCCTAAAACAGACCCTAACCATAACATTTACACTAACCATATCCCTACCATTAACCATAACACAAACCCTAAATCTAAACCCTAACCCTGACCTTAAACCTAAACCTAACCCTAGCCCAAACCCTAAAGCTAATAAACTAACCCTAACACTATCCCTAACACTACCCCTAAACGTAACCCCCATACCTAACCTAACCTTACCCCTAACCCTACGCCAACCCTTATCCCTAACACTACCCCTAACGATAACCCTACTCCTAAACCTAACCCTAAAACTTACCCTAACCCTAACCCTAATACTAATCCTAACCCTAACATTACCATAACCCTAAATCTAAGCCTAACCTTAAACCTAATCTGAATACTAACCATGACATCAACAGTTACCTTTCTTTTAACCTGAAGTACACGCCATTCAGACTGCAGCTTTGCCTCTCTTTCATCCACATTCACAGTCTTTTTGAGGTTTAGTAACATTTGAAATCTTGCTTGAATCTTGCTTGAATTTATAAGGAAGAGAAATCAGTTTTAACAGGACTCTATGTTTTTTGGTGTCAATCCTTCCATGAAAACGCATTGTCCCTTTCCTAGAAATCACTTCATCTTGTTTTAAGCGCATCTTTTTCGTTCACATTTAAAAGGCAGCATAGGCTTGTTCTGGCTGAAAGGTATAGCTTTGCTATAAGAACAATCATATTGACATTCTGAATGAAAAGTCAAATCAAAGTTGAAGTGGCCTCTATTCTTAAAAAAAATGCATTACTGTCACATAGATTCTATTCCATATCTTATATAGTAATAGCCGAAGGAGGTCTTCCTTCCTTCCTTCCTTGAAAAGACATAGGAGTCCTTACCATTACACGAACACTTCTGTTTCATTTGCCATTTCTGTGAAAATGAAGTTCACTATTGTCTAGAAAACATAATTCTGAATAATGTTGCTATTCAGCACATCTCTAAAAGCACTGTGAGTTGCTGGCACTCATTAGCATTAAAGGCTACCATTACAGCGAAAACATTAACTTTCCCAGTGAGAACTACTATCGTAGTTGACGTGGCATCAATTTAAGGAAGCTAGTTAATTTCTATCACGTTTTTTGCACTATTATTCACATTACTAGCTAGAATCAAAAGAGATCTTACCTCTTTCACAGAGAAGAAAATACATTTCTCATCTGTATACAATCATCATTAATTTTCACACAGAGAAGAACAGTTCTAGTTGTGGTCTCTATTGTGAAAGGCAATTCATTTCTCTAACCCATTATTCTTCATTGTTCAATTCATGTTTTAATACCGTAGAAAGAGATCTTGCCTCCTTTTCCAGTGGAGACAATGCAAAATTTATGATCACAAAAACTTTTCTTTTCCTATTTATATGTGTGTGAAAGTACCTTTCTTACAAATCACAAGACCTTGTTCTAAAAACTATTACTATTCGAACACAATATCTTCATAAAAACTTACAGAAGTAGGTATGTAAGATTTTCTCTGAAAAGAGAAAGCAATTCGTTGTAAACATTCTCACATTAACTTTCACAATGATGATTACAATAAAATAAACACGGCCTCTATTACAAAAACACAACACTTTCCCGTCATTAGACACACTATTCAAATCTCGTTGCTAGCAACAACCTAAAGGATTCCTTCCTCTTTTCTTATACAAGATAAGAAATTTCTAACCTTTAAATCACCGTAGAATATATGTTGCTGAATGATTGATAAAGAAATTACTTCTTTACCAGAAAACACAATTTCTTATGCTAGTCATACTTCCAAATTGAAAGCATTCCCAAATACATTGTGTGAAGTACAACCATCATTATTAGAAATTACAATGCGTTCAACAAGACCTTAGTACAATAGAGTAGTACAAGTGTGGATGAACAGGCCTTTATGCTGAGAAAGACACGCATTTATATTCATGTTACTAAGTGCCCACTAAACAGACCATGCCTCTTTTCTTAGCGAGGGTAAGGCATTTCTTACTAGGACATGATATCTTCTTTTCCTGTTTATGTTTTGTAAAAGAGAGGTGTTCCAATTCCGGTAAAACACATGTTCATAGTCGACACATCCATCCATTTCCAAGTATTGCTTCAGAGAGATGGAAATGAGGTTATTTGTGGTTAAATGAATGTGTATCGTATAAGAGACCACTCACTAAATTTTATGTTGATTAGCAATCTGAACCCTAAGCATAACATTTAGCTTAATAATAATGCTAAAATTGATCCTAAAGCTAACCAAAATCCTAGCACTAACTAATGCAGATATTGGTGCTAAGACTCATACATACCCAATACCTAACCATAACCCTAACCATAACACTAAAACTAAACCTAACCATAACCTAACCCTATCCCATAAAATTAAACCTCTATCCCTAACCCTAACAATAACCCTAAACCAAAACCTAACCCTAATCCTAAAACAAACTCTAACCCTAATATAACCCTACCAATAACACTATCCCTAACCCTAATACTAACCCTAACCATAACCCAAACCCTAACCGTTACACTAAACCTATCCCTAAACAAAAACGTAACCATACATGTAACTTCATACCCTAAACCTAGCCCTAACCCTATTCCTAAGGCTATGGTAACCCTAAACCTAAAGGTAAACCTAACCCTAAAGTTAACCCCTAACCCTAAACCTAGCCTAACCCTAACAACTTAACCCTAATCGTAACAAAAACCCAAAGCCTAACCCTAAGCCTACAAATAAAACTACCCATAACTCAACACCTAACCCTAAAACTAAACCTACTAATAATTTAAACCCTAAACCTAATGCTAACCCCTAACCCCAACCCAAATCTTAAGCATAAACTTAACCCTAACCCTCTCCCTAGCCGTAATGCTAATACTATTCCTGACCCTGACCCTAAACCAAGTCTTATCCCAAACCCTAACACTAACCCTAACCCCCATCAAAAACCCTAAACCTAACACTAACCCTATGCCTAAACCTAACCCAAACTCAAACATTTTCCCTAACTATACCACTACCACTAATGCTAAACCTAATCCTAAACCGAATGCAAATGTTAACCCAAAACCTACCCCTAATCCTATTACTAAAACTTACCCTAACCTTAACCCCTAACCCTAAGCATAACCCTATCCCTAACGTTAACTCTAAATCTAACCCTAAACCTAATCCTAATGCTAACCCTAACCCTAACGCTAAGGATAACACTAACCCTTAGTAAAACCCTAACCTTAACACTAACCCTAACATAAACTTTAACCCTCACCAATTATTTCTAATTGTAAACGTAACTCTTGCCCACTCTCACCCTACACCTAATGATAACACTAACACTAACCCTAAACATAATCCTAACAATAACTCTAACACTAAACCTAAACATAATCATAAACAGAACCCTTATGCCGAACCTAACCCTAACCCTAACCCTAATGCTAAACCTAATATTAATCCTAACCCTAAGCCTAACACTTACCCTTAACCTAACCTTAAAACTAACCCTAACCCTAATACTAACCCTAATTTTAACCCTAACCATGACCATACGCCTAACCCTAACACTAACCCTACCAAAACCCTAAAGCTAACTCCATTGCCAACCATAATGATAATCCTAACCCTAACACTAACACAAATGCTAAACCTAATCCTAACCCTACCCCTAATTCTAACCCTAAACATAATGCTACACTATCCCTAACCCTAAAACTAAACCTCTATCCCTTACCCCAACCATAACTCTAACTCTATCCCTACCCAAAATCTACCCCTACCCCTCCCACTAACACTAACACTAACACAAACCCTAACACTAACACAAACACAAACCCTAACCCTAACAGAAACCCTAAACCTAAACCTAATCCTAACCTTAACCCTATCCCTAACCAAAACCCAAACCGTAACCCTAACCCTAATCCTAATGATAACCATAACACAATCCTAACCCTAACAGTAACCCTAAACCTAACACTAACACTAAACCTAACCCTAAAGCTAAAGCTAACCCTAACCCCAAAACTAAACTTAACTTTAACCGTATACCCTAATCCTAACCCTAACCCAATCCTAACCCTAGGCCTAACACCAACCCAAACACTAACAATAAACCTAGCACTGACGCTAAAGCTAACCCTAAACCAAACCATAACCATAACCCTAAACCTAACCCTAACACTAAACCCTAATTCTAAACATAACCCTAACGCTAATAATAAAGCTAACCCTAACACTAACCATACCATAACCCTAACCCCCTTACCCTAAGCCTAACATAAACCCTAACACTACAACTAAAATTACCCTTACCTCTACCCCTAACCCTAACCCTAGCACAAAACCTAAACCTAACCCCTAAATAAAACACTAACCCTAACCATAAACACAATGCTAAACCAAACCCTAACCCTAACGCTAATGCTATCCCTAACACTAACTTCTTATCCCTAACTCTAACCCTAAACCTAACCCTAACTCTACCTCTAATACTAACATATCCCTAACCCTAAACTTAACCCTAACCCTACTGCTACCCCTAACCCTAACCCTAAACCTAAACCTAACCATAACCATAAACCTAACCCTAACCAAAACCCTAGCCCTAACGCTAATGCTAACATTAACCCCTAAACCTAACACTTAAACTAACCCTACCCCTAACCCTAAGACCAACACTAATCCTACCCCTAACCCTAACCCTAAACCCAACCCCAAACCTCCCCTGAACACGAACCCTAATTTTAACTCTAACCAAAACCCCTAAACCTAACACTAAAACTAACTATACCCCTACCCTAACGCTCACCTTAACTCTAGCCCTAAACCTAAATCAAACCCTAACACTAACCATAACCCTAAATGTAACCCAAACCCTAACACTAACCATAATGCTAACCCTAAACACAGCCCTAACCCTAACGCAAGCCGAAACCCTAACCCTAACAATAAACCCTAAACCTAACCTTAACCGTAACTACAACATTAAAACTAACACTAACACTAACCGTAATTGTTACCCAAACCATAACCCTAACTCCCTATCCTCATTCCTAACCATAATCCTAACCCTTTCCCTACCACTAACCCTATCCCTAACCCTAATGCCTACCCTAACACAAACCCTAACTATAACCCTAAACCTACCAGTAAAACTACCCTTAACTCTACCCCTAAACCTAACCCTAACCCAAACATTAACCTAACCCCCTATCCCTAACCCTAAATCTAATCCTAACACCAAACCTACACATAACCCTAACACTAACTCTAAACATAAGCCTAACTTTACTGCTACACCAATGATAACACTAACCCTAAACCTAACCCTTATGCTTACCCAAACCCTACCACTAACCCTAACCATAACACTAACCCTAACATTAACCACTAACACTATGCATAACGCTAACACAAATCCCCTAACACTAACCCTAACATTAACATTAACCCTAATCCTAACCCTAACCCTAACACTAAAACTAAACCTAACACTGACGCAAAAGCTAACCCTAAACCAAAACATAACCCTAAACGTAAGATAAACCCTAACAGTATAACCTAACCCTAACCTTAACTCTAATGCTAACACTAACCCTAAACTTATCCCTAACCCTACCATAAACCTAACCTCCTAACCCTAAACCTAAAACAAACCCTAACCCTAACACTAGTACCAAAACTACCCCTACCTCTACCCATAACCTTATCCCTAACCCTAACCCAAAACCAAAACCTAACCCATAACCCCAACCCTAAACATAACCCTAAATCTAACCCTAACCCTAACACTATCCCTAACCCTAACCCTAACCATAACCCTAACCCAAATATTAACCCTTACCATACCCCTAATGCTAAGCCTACCGCTAACACTAGCCCTAAACCTAACCCTAACCGTTATCCTACCACTTATCCTAACACTAACCCTAACACTAACCCCTAACCATTACAGTAAAACTATCCCTACTCCTAACCCTAACCCTAACCCCAAACCTAACCATACCCCTAACCCTAACACTAACCCTAGCCCTAAACCTAACTCAAACCCTAACCCTAACCCAAACCCAAACACTAATCATAACACTAACAGTAACCCAAACCTTAAAGCTAACCCTATACCTAACCCTAATCCGAACGCTAACCCTAATGCTAAACCTAACCCTAACCCCTAACATTAACATTAACCCTATTCCAGCCCTAACCTTAAACCTTACCCTAAACCTAAACCTAACCATAACCCCAACCCTAACCCTTACCTTAACCTAACCCTAACCTAACACTAACCCTAAACCTAACACTAACCTTAAGCCTAATCTGAATACCAAACATGACTTCAACAGTTACCTTACTTCTATCCTGTAGTATACGACATTCAGATTGCAGCTTTGTCTCTCTTTTTCAACACTCACTGTCTTTTTGAGGTTTAATAACATTTGAGAGATAAATAAGCTTGCTTGTTTTCATACAGAAGAGAAATAAATTTTAATAGTACACTATGTTCTTTTTTTTTTTTTGATGTCACCCCTTCACTTAAAATGCTTTGTCCATTTCCTAGAAATCACTTCACCTTGTTTTAAACACATGTTTTTCATTCACGTTTCTAAAGGCAGTGTAGCGTAATAGGCCCGTTCTGCCTGAAAGGTATAGCTTTGCTATAAGCACAGTCATATTGAAATTCTGAATGAAAAGTCTAATCGAAGTTGAAGTGGCCTCCATTCTTAAAACAAAATACATTACTGACACATAGATTATATTCCATATCATATTTAGTAATAGCCTAAGGAGGTCTTCCTTCCTTCCTTGAGAAGACCCAGGAGTCCTTACCATTACACAATCCCTTCTGATTCTTTTGCCATTTCTGTGAAAACGAAGTTTATTCTTGTCTAGAAAATGCACATTCTTCAGAACAATGTTGCTATTCAGCACATTGCTAAAAGCACTGTGAGTCGCTGGCACTCGTTACCATTAAAGGCAATCAGTTTGACAGTATAGCGAAAACATTAACTTTTCCCATGTGAACTACAATCATAGTTGATGTGGCGTGAACTTAAGGAAGCTAGTTCATTTTTCTCACATTTTTGTTCTATTATTTCTATCCATGTTACTTACTAGAATCGAAAGAGATTTTGCCTTTTTCAAAGAGAAGAAAATGCATTTCTCATCTGTATACGAGCATCATTAATTTTCACACAGAGAAGAACAATCATAGTTCATGTGGTCCTTATTGTGAAAGGCAATTAAATTTTCTAACACATTAATGTTTATTGTTCAATTCATTTTTCTAACTACTGTCCAAAGAAATCGTGCCTCCTTTCCCAGGGGAGACAATGCAGCACTTATCAGCACATAGTCTCCTCTTTTCCTGTTTATGTGTGTGTGTAAGCCTCTTACGAAACACAAGACGTTGTTCTAAACATACTTGCTATTTGAACACAATCTCTTCATAAGTACTTACTGATATAGGTATGTAAGATTTTCTCTGAAAAGAGAATGCATTTCGTTGTAAACATTCTAACATTAACTTTCACGATTATGATTACAATCAAATTTACACGGGCTCTATTACAAAAACACAATGCATTTCCATCATTAGACACACTAGTCAAATCTTGTTGCTAGTAATAGCCTAAAAATTCCTTCCTCTTTTCTCACACAAGTTGAGAAGATTCTAACCTTAACGACACCGTTGAATGTATGTTGCTCATTGTGAGAAAAATAAGTTTCTTCTTTCAAAAAAAAGTTATTATTATGCTAGTCATACTTCCAAATCGAAAGCATTCCTAAATACACTGTGTGAAGTACAACCATCATTAGTAGAAATTACAATGCGTTACCTTAGTACAGTTGAGTAGGACAAGTGTGGGTGAACAGGCCTCTATGCTGAGAAAAGCAGGTATTTCTGTTCATGTTTCTAAGTGCCCAGTAAACAGACAATGCCTCTTTTCCTAGAGAAGATAATGCATTTCATTTTTTTTAAATTTTTCATTTTTTATATTATATAACCAAGTCCTTTTAAAATGAAAGCACACATTTATAGACAATATTTGGGAATTTGGGCATCGTTCTTTCCAAACTGCTTCCTGCTGGTAAGGGGCACTGTCATGGGGGATTCGAAGAAGATTCAGAAATCCTGGCTGTAGTAGTAAGGCTGCTTAGTACTTCTGTTTGAATGTAGGATCACATGGTACTCTGTTTCAGGTGGTCTGGCTTAATCAAAACACATTAGTCTGGAAGGAATCCACAACTTTTCATTATCTGTGGGAACAAAAATAGAAATCCTTTTCCCCAGTTAGTTGCCCTTTAACTTAAATTTTAGTGTAAAAGCATTTTTTTTTATTTTAAATTATTATTTTACATGTCGATCCTAGTTCCGTCTACCTTCCTCCCTCCATTTCTCCCTCTTTCCTTCCCTCCCGTTTACACTCTCTACATTCACATGCACACTAACCACCCTCCCCTCCCCCTCCCCCACCACAATTCCATATGTAGGTTAATGCAATCCAGTTAGTGTCATGTAGATCTGATATGTCATGTTAAGTAGGGACTCCTGTCTCTAGATTATGGCAGTTATCCCTGCATGGGTGATGTGTTTGCAAAGTCCTTTTGTGCACCAGGGATTCATACTGGCTCCACTGTCTGAGGTCCCTTAGAACTGCTCAGTCCTTCTGGCTGAGACCCATATTCACGGGAGCCTGAGTCAGTCCCATGCTGGCTTTCCCGCAATTAGTCTGTTGGCCCCTTAGCTTCTCCTTGTTAAAGTAAGCAGTCTATATGTTTCTGCTGACTGGTTTTGTCCTTTCCATCTGCATCTGGGTTCTACTTCGACTCAGTATTTATGTATGGGTGTTTGCTCCTGTTTCTAACACACATTAGTTGAGAGCTCCATGGATAAGTAAGTTGTTGATCTTACTCTCCGTGAAGGGCATTTATGGTAGCCTTTCCAAGGAAGCTGAAATTGTTAGTTGGGAGCAGTCTTGTACTTCTCTAAACCTTACGTTGTGTTCAATTTTATCTTCAAACCAATATTGGCTCCCTCTTTTAAGTTCTCTCTCTCTCTCATCTGTCTTCTATTACTAACCAAGCTCAATCTTCCTGGTCGCTCATGTTTTGATTACCTACCCCTCATTTTCTCTTACTTCTCTCTCCATTCGCTGCCCTACCAACTTCCCCTGAGCTCTGGGGGACTCAATGCTTCCCGGTTTTGTGAGGGAGTTTATATGAATCTCTTAGAATACACCTTGTATACTGGTTCGTCTGGTGGTGTGAATTATAGGCTAGTGATCCTTTGATCTAGGTTTAAAATTCATATATGAGTGAGTATATACTGTGTTCCTCTATTTGTGACTGGATTCCCTCATTCAGGATGGTTTCTTCAAGTGCCATCCACTTGCCTGTGAATTTCAAGATACCATTATTTTTTTTTCTGCAGTGAGTTTTCAATTGTTTAGATGTGCCACATCCTCATTAACCATTTTTCAATTGAGGGACATCTAGGTTGCTTCCAGATTCTTGCTATTACAAATAGTGCTGCTATGAACATAGTTGAACAGATGTCTTTGATACATGGATATAGATCATATGGGTATATGCCTAAGTGGGAGATTTCTGCATCCTGTGGTAAACTAATTCCCATTTTTCTAAGGAACAGCCATACTGATCTCCTAAATGGCTGAATGAGTTTGCACTCCCACCAGCTGTGGAGGAATGTTCCCATTTATCCACATCCTCGCCAACATGATTCATCATTGGTGGTTCTAATTTTAGCCATTCTGGCAAGAATAAGATGGTATCTCAAAGTTGTTTTGATTTGCATTTTCCTGATAGCTAAGGATGTGGAGCATTTTCTTAAGTGTCTTTCAGCATTTTTGATTTCCTCTATTGAGAATACTTTCTTCAGTTCTGTTCCCCATATTTTAATAGGGTTATTTGGTGTTTTTTTTTTTTTACTAGTATTTTGAGTTCTTTGTATATTTTGGAGATCAGCCATTTGTCGGATATAGGATTGGTGAAAATCTTTTCCCAGTCTGTGGGCTGCAGTTTGGACTTATCGACTGTGTCATTTGCCTTACATATGCTTCTATGTTTGAAGAGTTCCCATTTATTAATTGTTTCTCTCAGTGTCTGGGTCCCTGGAGTTATGCTCAGAAAGAGGTGTCCTATACCAATTTGTTCAGGGGAACCTCCTAATTTCTCTTTAAAGAGGTTCAATGTGGCTGGATTGATGTTGATGTCTTTGATCTATTTGGACTTGTGTTTTGTGCATCCCGACAGATATGGGTCTATCTGCAGTGTTCTATACCACCTCATCCTGGTCTGCCTGTCTATTTTTATGCCAAAACCAGGCTGCTTTCAGAACTATATCTTTGTAATAGAGGATAAAGTCAGGAATGGTGATGCCTCCTGAAGTTCTTTTATTTTGTATGGTTGTATTGGCTATTCTGGGTGTTTTGTTTTTTACATATAAAGTTGATTTTTATACTCTCATGGTCGGTGAAGAATTGTGGTGGGATTTAAATGGGGATTTCATTGAATCTGTAGATTGTTTTTGGCAAGTGTGCCATTTTTATTATTTTTATCCTACCTATCCAAGAGCATGGGAGTTCTTTCCATTTTCTGGTATCTTCTTTAATTTCTTTCTGTAGAGCTACAAAGTTCGTGTTATATAGATATTTTACTTTTTTGGTAAGCATTACATCAAGATACGTTATGTTGCTTGTGACTATTGTTTCTCTGATTTTTTTCTCCATCTCTTTTTTCTTCTGAAAAAAGTAGGGCTACTGATTTTTTGAGTTTATTTTGTATCCTGCTAGTTTGCTGAAGATGTTTCTCAGCTGTAGGAGTACCCTGATAGATTTTATTGGATTGCTTATGTAAAATATCATATCATCTGCAAATAGAGACAGTTTGACTTCTTCCTGTCCAATTTGGATCCCCTTGATCTCCTTTTGTTGTCTTATAGCATTAGCTAGAAATTCAAGAACGATATTGAAGATATATGGAGAGAGAGGGCAGGCTTGTCTTGTTCCTGATTTGAGAGCAATTGGCTTAAGTTTCTCTCCATTCAGTTTGATGTTGGCAGTTGGTTTGCTGTATATTGCTCTTATTATGTTTTTAGGTATGTTCCTGTTATCCCTGACCTGTCCACGGCCTTCATCATGAAAGGGTGCTGAATTTTGTCTTAGGCTTTTACTGCATCTAGGGAGAAAGTCATATGGTGTTTCTTTTTGTGTTTCTTTTTATGGTGGACCACGTTGATAGATTTTCCTATCTTAAAGCCATCCCTGCATTCCAGGGATGATGCCTACTTGGTCATGGTGGATGATTTCTCTGATGTATTCTTGATTCGTTTTGCGAGTGTTTTATTATTTTTGCATCAATGTTCATCGGATATATTGGTCTTTTGTTTTCTTTCTTAGTTGTGTCTTTGTGACAATTGGATACCAAGGTTATTGTGGCCTCATAAAAAGAGTTTGGCAATGAACATTCTGATTCTATTTTGTGCAACAGTTTGAGGAGTAGTGGTATTAGTTCTTCCTTGAATGTCTGGTAGAATTCTGCACTGAATCCATCTGGCCATGAACTTTTTTTAGTTGGAAGGCTTTCGATGATTTCTTCTATTTCATTGAGGATTATAGGTCTATGTAAGTTGTTTGTCTGTACTTTTTTTAATTTTTGTAAGTGATAGCTATCTAGAAATTGGTCCAATTTCTTTGAATTTTCAATTTTTGTGGAATACAGAATATCAACTTATGACCTGATAATTATCTGCATTTCCTCTGTGTCTGTTGTTATGTTCTCCTTTATGTTTTTGATTTCGTTAATTTCCATGTTCTCTCTCTGCTTTTTCTTTTATTTTGATAAAGGTTTGTCTATCTTGTTAATTTTCTCAAAAAAACAACTCTTCGTTGCATTGATTTTTTGTATTGTTTTCCTGGTTTCTATTTTGTTGATTTCAATCCTCAATTTGATTATTTCCTGGCATCTACTCCTACAGGGTGAGATTGCTTCTCACTGTTCCAAGGCTTTCAGTTGCGCTGGTAATTGTCTTATGTGACTATCCTCTGTTTTCTTCATATGGGCATTTTGTGCAATGAGCTTCGGGTATGTTGTGTCCTCATTCTCGTTGAATATTAGAAAATCCTGAATTTCTTTATTTCTTCTTTGTCCCAGGAGTGGTGCAATTGCACATTCTTCATTTTCCATAATTTTGCAGGTTTTCTGCTATATGTGTTGTTGTTGAATTGCAATTTTATTGCATGGTAGTCAGATAAGATACAGGGGACTATTCCTATTCTCTTGTATCTGTTGAGGTTTGTTATGCCACCTAGTATGTGGTCGATTATAGAGAAGGTTTCATATGGAGCAGAGAAGAAGATATATTCTTTTGTCTTTGATTGGAATGTCCTATAGATGTCTGTTAACCCCAGTTGAGAGAAAACCTGTGTTAGTTATTTTTTTTTTTTTGTTTCTTTGTTGATTTTCTGATTTGTGGTCCTGTCTATTGTTGAGAGTGGTGTATTGAAATCTCCCATTATACGTGTGTGAGGCTTTATATGAGTTTTGAGTTTTAGTAGTGTTTCTTTTATTAATGTGGGTGACTTTGTATTAGGGGCATAGATGTTCAGAACTGAGACTTCGTGTTATTGGATTTCTCTTGCGATGAATATGAAGTATCGCCTTCACAACTTTTGATTAATTTTGGTTTTTAGTCTAACTTTTAGATATTAAGATAGCTATGCTTGCTTGCTTCTTATTTCCATTTGATTGGAAAATATTTTCCCAACCCTTTACCTTGAGGTAATGTCTACCTTTGAAGCTTAGATGTGTTTCTTGTATGCAGCAGGAGGATGGATTCTGTCTTTGTACCCATTTTGCTAGCCTGTGTCTTTTCATAGGTGAGTTGATATTAATGTTGAGGGCAAGTAATGACCATTGATTGTTGATGCTTGTTTGATTTAGGTTTGTGGTTGGCAGTGGTATTGTGAATATATAGTTTTTCTGCTTTACCTTGGTTTCTGGTGTAGTTGGATTATCTACATTTTTGCGTGCTTAGTTATCTTCCTTGAGTTGGAGTTTTTCTTTTAATACTTTCTGTAGGGCTGGATTTGTAGATACATATTGGGTAAATCTGGTTTTGTCATTAAATATCTTGTTTACTACATCTATAGTGATTGAGAGTTTTGTTGGATATAGTATCTATCCAGGTCTTCTGGCTTTGAGCGTTTCCATGGGAAATCAGGTGTAATTTTGATAGGTGTGCATTTATATGTTTCCTCTCCTCTTTCCTTCGCTCCTCTTAATATTCTTTCTTTATACTGTATGCTAGGTGTTTTGATTATTATATGTCTAGGGGTCTTTTTTCTTTGGTCCAGCCTATTTGGGGTTCGGTATGCTTTTTGTACTTTCATGGGCATGTCCTTCTTCAGATTTGGAAAATTTTCCTCTATCATTTTGTTGAATATGTTTTGGCACCATTGAGCCGGGTTTCCTCACCTTCCTCTATGCCTATTATTCTTAGTTTTGGCCTTGCCATGGTGTACAACATTTCCTGAATGTTTTTTTTAAGGATTTGTTGGATTTATGATTTTCTTTGGTCAATGAATCTATTTCTTCTCATTTATCTTCTGCACCTGAAATTCTCTCTTCCATCTCTTGAATTCCGTTGGTTATGCTTGTGTGTGTAGTTCCTGATTTTTTGCCCAGTTATTACATTTCCAGCATTCCTTTGGTTTGTTTTGCCTTTATTTTCTCTATTTCAGTTTTCAAGTCATGAACTGGTTGCTTCACTGGCTTAATTTTTTTTCCTTGGCTTTCTCTACTTTCCTTGAGGAATTTGTTCATTTCTTCCACTTTTTTGTTTGTTTTTTCTCCATTTCTTTAATGGATTTTCTCACATCTTCTTTGAGGGCCTCTATCATTTTTATGATGGCAATTTTTAAGTCATACCCTTCTGCTTCCTCTGCTTTGTTGTTATGTTCCATTCTAGTTGGTGTAGATTCCCTGGATTCTGGTGGTGTCATGTTTGTCTTTCTGTTGTTATGTGTTCTCTTGTATTGCCTTCTTCCCATAGCTTCTTCCAGTAGGTGTTGGTGGTGTATCCCCCTCTCTCCCTATGGTACTTCCCGGATGGGCTTATGTGGGTCTGAGATTCAACATCTGTGTGGTCCAATCTCTATAGGAGGAAGTCTCTCTGCAGATAGGGACCCAGGAATGGGGTTAGGGCTGAGGATCCAGTAGAGGATGCCACTAGCCATTGACTCTAGCCAATGGCTGGCAGAAAAATACAAAGGCTGAGGTGAAACTTTGGAAGGTTTTGCATGATAATCGGATATCACTGGAAACTGGAACTCTCCAGGTGAGGCCTCATTGTTTAGCAGAGGCCCTGATTTTAGGGTCCAGGTTCTTGCTGTCAGGAACTCAGAGTGGACCCACAGAGATATTCAGATCTCTGGGATGGGCCCTGGACTCCAGCAGAGGACTGGAGTTGGAGTCCAATGATGCATTTCTTCCTGTAACATGATGTCTTCTTTCCCTGTTTATGGTTTGTAAAAGCGAGGTGGCCTAACTCCGGTAAAACACAGGTTTATATTCTACACATCCTTCCATTTCCTAGGTATTGCTTCAGAGATATGGAAGTGGGGGCATTATCATAGTTAAATGAATGTGTTGTATATAAGACACAACTCATTAACTTTAAAATTGATTAGCAATTCTAACCCTAAGCATAACATTTAGATTAATAATAAGGCTGTAATTGATCATGCGGTATATAACACATGCCAAAGCAAGGCAAGGGAAAGGAAGGGAGTGGCCAGTAAACTAAAGAGAATTAAATGGAACACAATGAAATTCAAGGCTAGGCAAGGAAGGGAAGGGAAGAGAAGAGAAGGGAAACGAAAATGGAAGCTAAGATAAGGCAAGGCAAGGATAGGGAGGGAAAGAGAAGGCAAAGGATGGGAAAAGAGGGGATGGGAGCTAAAAGGTTAAAAAAAAAGTTTAGGATACAAAAGACAAGGCAAGGGAATGGAAGGGAATGAAAATGAAAGGGAATGCAAGGTAAGAGACAGATACTGAAAGGAAGGGGAGAGAAAATACAAGGGAATCTGCAAAGCAAAGCATTGGAAGGGAAGTGAAGGAAATGGAAGGCAGGATAACAGGTATTGCAAGGCAGGGTTAAATCTAGGCTGCTTTAATGGCAAGGAAAGGAAATACAGGGTTAGGGAAGGAAAGTGCCAAGCAAGCAAGGCAAAGTATTTGAAACAGTGGCAAGGGAAGGTAAGGATAAAGGAGCAAATGAAAGGAAAAGGAAAGGAAGGGAAGAGAAAGGATTGGAAAAGAGGAGGTAGTACAAGGAAATTCAAATCAACCGAAGGCAAATGAAGCATGTCATGGATGGGAAGCACATTAGAATGAAAGGAAGAGAAGTAATGGAAAGCATGTGAAGGAAAGTTAAGAAAGGAAAAGGAAAGAAAATGCCAGGCTAGGCCTAAGAAGGCAATGTAATGGGATTGGCATGGAAAGGCAAAGCTAGGGAAGACAAGAAAATGAAAGGGTAGGAAAGGGAAGCAAAAGAAGGGACAAGAAGAGAATGTAAGTAAAAAGGCTTGGCAAAGTTATGGAAAAGAAGGGAAGACAACAGAAGGAAAGACAATGCAATTCAAGGACAGTCAATGACATGTAATAGAGGAGATGTTAACTGGATGGAATGGGAAAGGCAAGAAAAAGGTATAGAAGGGAAGGGAAAGGCAAAGCAATGATAGGGGATGGAAGGGAAGGTAAGTGAAGGGAAGGCAAGGAAATGAAAGGAAATATGTTGGCAAGGGAAGGGAATGGAACAAAATGGAAGCGAAGGGAATGTAAGGGAAGGCAGGTTAAAAGACATGGCAAAGCAAGGCAGGGAATTTCTGGTGAAAATGGAGAGCTAGGAAAGTCTAGTCAAGTGAAAATGAAAGGCAAGACGAGTTAAAATAAGGAATGGCTTGGCAAGGGGAGAGAAGTATAGGGATGAGAAGAGAAGGGGAAGGTAATAAAGACAAGGGAAGTGAAGGGAAAATGAAGGCAAGCTAAGGAAAGGGGAGGGAAGGAGAAAAAAACAAATGCAGATAAGTCAAGTGAAAGGAAGAGAAAGGAATGGAAGAAAATAGGTCAGGCATAGATAGCTAATGGTCAGGATGGAAAGAGAATAAAACTGCAAGGATATTCTATGGATGAGAAGGCAAGTAAGGAACCCTATCACCAGGCCTCTGCCTGAGGTGAGTCTGGGACCAGTTTATGTCCCAGATTCAGCAGAGAGAGAGAGAGAAAGAGAGAGAGAGAGAGAGAGAGCATAACAGAGAAGCCTTTATAGATTTCAAGGGAAAACTGAATCTAGACAGTTGTCCAGAGAACTACAACACTAATCCACTCCAATAATTTGAGCCACAGTAAAATGGATACAATTATTCCCTTAACTAATAATGAGATTGAAGTTTAAGCTATATAACATCATAGGCTCCTCATCTAGTAGCTGGTGGAAACAGAAGAAGACATCCACAGAAGAATACCGAGCCAAACTGGAATCCAAATACAGAGAAGGAGGCCAAGACCAGACCACAAAACATCACAAAGACAGGTGACCTAAACAAGGAGAACCTAATGCCCCCCCAAACTAATAGGTGAGTCCAGCCTTGGAGTCTCAGACCCACTGAAAATTGGTCTCAGTTCAAAGGCCTGGGCAGTAGAAGCGACCACTGACTGTAAACCAGGATTTTCCTGAGACCATATTCCCCAAGGAGAGACATTCGCTTAATCTAGAGGCAGGAGGGAGGGCCAAGTACCTTCTCCAAATGACTTGACAGAATGAGGCGACCCCTCCAGGAATGCATCAAGGTCTATTTGTGGTTGGGTTGGGTGTCATCAGAGAAGGAGGGAAGGAGGTATACAGATGTAACTGGGATTGATATGCAAAATAAGAATAACTGAGTAAGTAAACAAAAGTCATAACAAGAAAAGACAGGGCACCTCAAAGCAAGGGTAGGGAATGGAAGGGAAATTCAAAACAAGACAAGTCAAGACAATGAATAGAAAGGCAAAACAAGAAAAGTAAAATGTCAAAGGAAGGAAATCAAATACAAAAAAATGAGTTATAGAAGGTAAGAGAAGAAAATGCAAGGGAAAAGACAAGTAAACATGCAAGTCAAGGCAATGGAAGGGAAGGGAAGGGAAGAAAATGGAAGAGCAGGGACATAAAGTAAAGGCAAGGAAAGCCAACCTGGAAAAATGAAAGCAAATGGATGTGAAGGGATGGGAAAATGCAAGGTAAAGGAAGGCAAGGGGAGGGAAGGCAAAGGTAGGAAGTGAGTGGAAGTAAAGATACAAGGAAATGCATGGGGAGAGAAGGGAGCAGAAGGAATGGAAGGTATGACAATGCGAGTAAAGTGTAAGGAAATGCAAGGGAAAGATAAATGAAGGATATTGTAGGGAAATAATGGAATGGAAAAGTAAAGGCAAGTAAAGGGAAAGTAAGTAAGTAAAATTGAAGGGAAGGTTGCAACGGGAAGGGAAGAGAAGGAAAGGCTAGGGAAAGGAAATGAAGGGAAGTGAAGGGAAAATGCAAGGTAAGGCAAGAGTAGTTATTGGAAAGTAAACGAAGAAAAAGAAAGGCAAGTGAAAATTTTAGGCTAGTAAAAAAGAAGGCAAGGCAAAGCACTGCATGCAAAACAAGGCAAGGGAAGGAAACAAAGCAAATGCAATGGTAATTCAAGTTCTTAGGCAAGGCATGGCAAGGGAATCAGGCAAAAGTAAGTTAAGGGATAGATCGGAAAGGAATGAAAGAGAAATAAAATGTAGTGTAAATGCCAAGCTATGTAAACCAATGGAATGAAGGAAGAAAAGAGAAGGCAACAGGTGGCAAGGGAAGGCAATGTAATGCAAGGCAATGCAGGTGTGAAAGGCAAAGCAAGGTAAGTAAAAATGCTAGACACGGTAAGGAAAGGTACAGTATATTAAAGCAAGGCAAAAAAAAAAAGGATGGGTAGTTATGGAAAGGGAAGACATGTAAGGCAAGAAAATGCAATGGGAGACAAGAGAAAAGGCAATGGAGGCAAGGAACACAATGTGTGAAAAGGATGGGTGAGTAAATGTTATGCAAGGCAAGAGGAAGCAATGGAAGTCAGGGATGGGGTGGGAATGGAAAAGAAAGACAAGGAAAGAATTGGAATGCACATCAATGCAAGCAAAGTGAAGGAAAGGAAGGGAAGCAAGGCTAGGGAAGAGAACAGAAGAAAATGGAAGAGAGGGGAAATGAAAGGTATAAAAATAAAGGGACATTTCAAGGTCAGGTAAGGGATCAGAAGCAAGGCAACGCAAATCATGGGAAGTGAATGGAAGACAAACGTTGTGAAGGGAAGTGAACACGAGTCATGGATGGCAAAATGGAAGTCAAGGCAAGTACGAGAAGGAAAGAGAAGGGAAGAGGCAAGGCAAGAAATGAGGAGGGTAAAGAAGGGAAAGGAATGGAAGTGAAAGCAAAGGATGTCAAGGCTGGGTAAGACAAGGGAAAGGAAGGGAAGAGAAGGGATAGGAAGGAAGGGGAGGGAAGGGTATAGAAGGGAAAGTAACAGGTGGGAAGAAAAAGGAAAAGGTATGGAAAAATCCAGGTAATGGAAGGAAAGGAAAAGTAACGAAAGGAAAGGGAAGGGAGGAGGAGAGGATGGTATTAAATGGAATAGAAGGTAAAAGCAAATGCAATGGAAGGGTCAGAAAGGACATGCAAGGCAAGGAAAGTGAAGGTGAGGCAATGGTAGTGAAAGGTAGTAAAGGCAAAGTCAGGGAATAGTAGGAAAGTGATGTGAAAGGAAAATACAAGAGGTGGGATGGGAAGGAAAGGGAATCAAAATATGGTAAGAGAAATCAAGGGAAGGGAAAGAATCTTAATATGCAAAGCAAAGGAATGGAAGGACTGCAAGCGAAGTGAAGGAAAGGCAAGGGAAGGGAAGGGAAAGGGAGGGAAAGTCAAAGGTAGTGAATGGAATGATAGAGAATGGAAGGGAAATGCCAGTGTGTTTCATGGGGACTGAAAGAAAAAGCAATTAAAGGAAAAGGGTGAGAATGAAGAACCAGGGAGGTAATGGAATGGAAAGGAAAACCAAGGCATTGCAAGGAAAGGCAAGGGAATGGAAAAATTATCAAGCAAAATGGAAGGAAAAGGAATGGAAGGGAAGTGTTAAGGAAAGGCTAGGTAAGGGAAGGCAGTACAAAACACGTCACAAACTGATAGTGAAACAAAGAAAATTGAAGGCACGAGAGGTAAAGGAATGGAAGGGAAGGGAATAGAATAGAAGTGAAGAGATGTGATTACTAGGGAAGGAAAAGGGAAGGGAAAAGAAGAGAAGGGGACTAAAAAGACAAGGCAAGCCTTGGAAATTGAAGGGACTTGAATGAAAGAGAAATGGCAAGATAAAGATATGGAAGGGAAAAAATGTAAGGCAATACAAACAATACTAGGGAAGAAAAAGTAAAAGAGTAGAAAAGAAAAGGCAAGTGTATGGAACTGAATGGAATGGAAGTGAAGTCATGGGAAGGTAAGGGAAAAGGCAAGGTAATGTAAAGCAGGTGGAGGGAAGTGATGGATAGGGAAAGGTGGGAAGGTAGAAGGAAAGGCAATGCAAGGGGAAAAGAGCGAATTTAAAAGAAGATAAGAAAGAAAGAGAAAATACAAGGGAAGGGAAAGAAAAGGGATGGGAAAACACAAGGCAAGTAAGTAAAGGGAAGAGAATGAAAGGCATGTCAAGGCAAGGGAAAGGAAGGAAAAGGAATGGAAGACAACCAATAGGAAGAGAAAGGCATGGAAGTGAAAGGCATGGAAGTGAAAGGCATGGTAATTTTGTGGAAGAAATTGAAGGCAAAACAAGGTAAGACAATAAGAGTCAAGGGGAAGGAGGCCAGAGGAAGGAGAGAGAAGTTTAAAATAATTGAAGGGGAGGGAAGAAAGTGGAAAAGTCAAGACAAGGCTATGCATGGAAAAGGAATGAGAGGGAATGGAAGGATTAGAAGGGATTGGGATAGGACAGACACGGCAAGGCAAGGAAACAAAGGAAGCAGCAGGCAAGGTAAGGACAGAGAAATGACAAGATAATAGTAGGCAGGGGGAGGAAAAGGAAGAATAAGGAAATGAAACAAAGAGGAATGGCTAGGCAATATAGGGAGATGGGTGGAAGGGGAGAGGAAGGGAGGGATGAAAAGATAATCCAAGGGGAAAAAACTGGATAACAGAAGCCCACGGAAGGGTACAGAAGGTAAAGGAAGGAAGGGGAAGGAAGTTAAAAAGTCAAGGCAAGACAATATAAGAAAAGGGAAGAGAAAATTCCAGGCATACCTTGAGATGGTAAGGACAAGGCATGACAATTACAGGAAAGGGAAGTGGAGGAAGAAAATAGAATGAAAGGAATGCTAAGCAAGGCAATGTAACTGAAAAGGCAAGACCATTTATATCACAAGAAAAAGGCTAGGGAAGGGAAGAGAAGGGATGGAAGTGAAGGTAAATTAAGTGAAGAAAGGGAAAAAGACAATGGAGTGGGAGGAATTAAAATTGAAGGAGAGGAAATCAAGGTAATGAAAATCAAGTCAAAGCAAGGAATTGGCATGCAAAGAATGTCAATTCAAGTTAAAATGCAAGGCAAGACAAGGATATTGACATCACATGACAAAGAAAGTGATCAGTAGCAATATGAATGGAAAAGAAGGGAAAGGAGAGGAATGGAATGGAATGCAAGTGAGGCAAGAAAGGAGAAGGGAAGTAAAGGCAAGGGTATGGAATTGAAGGGAAAAGACAGGGTAAGCTAAGGTAATGGATTGGAAGGCATGGCAATGAGAGTGTATGGGAAAGGAATAGAAGGGAAGGGAGTGGAAGTCAAGGAAATTCCATTTATTAGTTAGGAAGAGAAGATAAGGAATGAAAACAGATGAAAGGAAAAAGGCAAGACATGCCAAGGGAAGTGAAGCAAGGCAAATTAAGGCAACTCAAGGATTGTGAAATAAGGGAAGGGAAAGAAATTGAAGGGAAAGGAAAAGACCAAGGCTAGGGTAGGGAATGGAAATGAAGGGAAGGCCAGGTAAAGCAAGGCAAGACAATTCAATGCATGTCAAGGGAAACGAAGAGAAGGAAGTCAATGGAAATGATAGGAAAATCATAGTAAGGCAAGTAATGTAAAGGGAAGGGAAAGGAAATGTTAAGGCAAAGCCAGGCAAGGGAAGGAATGGCAATGGAAAGTAGGCCAGGAAATGCTAGGTAATTGACACAAAGTGAAGGGAAATCAAGGGAATTGAATGGAAAAGGCAAGGCAAATTTAGGCATAGCAACGGAATGGGAGGGAAGGGAAGGGAGGAGAAGGGAAGTAATGAAAGAGAATGTCATTACAAAGTTAGTGAAACTAATGGAAGGCAACACAAAGGAAGACAATCTAGGAAGTGGAAGGGAGGGTAACATAAGGGAAGGGAAGGAAAGAGTAGACAAGAAAAGGGCAGGGACATGGCAAGGGAAATATATGCAAAGAAAAGGAATGGATGGAAACTGAAGGGAAGGGGAGTGGACAGGAGGGAAGGAAATGGAAGGGAAAAGACAAGATTTACCTAGAGAAGCAAACAAAATGAAAGACAATGCAAGGCTAAGGGAGGGAAGAAAAGGGAATGGAACAGAAAATGCAAGAAAAGTGACAGTAAGGTATGGGAATGGAAAGGAAAATGAATGGAAAGTAACACAAGGGTGTGAAGGTAAGGGCAGGGATGTGATTAAATGGTAAAAGACAAGGCAATGTATAGGGAGACAAGTGCAGGAAAGGAAACAATGGAAAGGCAATGGGAGAGAAAATGAAGAACACGGGAAAGGAAGGAAATGAAAAGGAATGGAATAGAAGAAAAAAACAAGGAAAGACAAGGAAGAGAAGGGAAGAAAAGGGAAGTGATTGGAAAATAGGATGGAAGGCCTGCAAAAAAGGCAAGGTAATGCTTGTTAAAGGGGAAGATAATAAATAAAAGGCAGGCTATTGAAGTTATGCAAAGGACGGGAAGTTTAAGTATACAAAAGTAAGTGAAAGGCAAGGCAAGGAAAGGCAAGGGAAAAGAAATGGAGGTAAAAGTAAGGAAAGCAAAGCAAGGTAATTGAAAGGGAAAGGAAATTTTAAAGTCAAGTCAAGCCAAGACATGGCATGGATGGACAAGGATATGAAATGGAAGGACAGGGAATAAATAGAAAGAGAAGGGGAAAGCAAGGAAGAAATGTCAAGGAAAGGAAATGCAAGGCAAGTTAAAAGACAAGGCAAGTACATTCAAGGTAAGACAATTGAAACAGCCAGGCAAGTGAAAAGGCAAGGCAAGGAAAATGAATGGTAGTGGAGGGAGTAGTAGGAATCCCAAGGAATTGAGAGGAAATGGAAAGAATAGACAGGAAATTATAGACAAGAAAATGGAAGAGAAGTGAAGGCAAATGAATTAAAAGGAACACAAGCGAAGGAAAAAGGCAATGCAAGTCAAGGAAATGGAACAAAAAAAAAATGCAAAGCAAGGTAAGGCAAGGGAATTGAATCGAAGTGAAAAGGAAAATTCAAGCCAAAGGATAGTAAGTAAAAACAAGGTAATCTAAGTTAACACAAGAAGTGAAGGGAAGGGAGCAGAAAGGAAAAGCCAGGATTTTGCAAGTAAAGGACAGGAAATAAAAGAACGTGCAGGGGGTGCAGGGGGGAATAAAGGGAAAAGAAGGGAAAGGGGGAAAATGGGAAATGGATTGGAAGGAAAGTCAGGGAAGGGACAGAAACATAAACAAAGGTGAAAGACAAGGCATGTAATGGCAACAGAATGGAAGGGAAGGGAAGGGAAGAATAGGGAATGGAAGGGAAATGCTTATGCAAGTGAAGGAAAACTAAGCAAGGCATTGTAAGACATGTCAAAGCAAGTGAAGGGAAGGGAAGTGAAGGGATGTGAGGGGAAGGGAAAAGGAAAAGCTAGGCTAGGAATGGAAGAACAGGGAAGTCAAAATGCAAGACAAAAGAATGAAAGAGAGAAGAGAAAAGAGGGAAAGAAATCAAGGCAGGGAAAGGAAAGTGAAGGGATGAGAAGTAATGCATATGAATGGGAAATGAAAGCAATGGAATGGAAGGAAATGGAAGGAAACAGAATAGAAGTGAAGAGAAGGGACAGGATAGAAAGGAAGGTAAGGGAATGGAAAGGAAGGAAATGGAAGTGGAAAGATAAGCAAGTAGAGGCTAGGCATGCAGTGGAATAAAAGTAAAAGTGAAGGTAATGGAAGAGAAAATTCAAGGCAAGGCTAGGAAATTTAATGGGAGGCTATGAATGAGAGGTAATTTAAGAGAAGTATTAAGATGGGAAGGGAATGCAAGGAAAGGTAAGAGATAGGAAAAGGCAAAGGATGGGAAAGAAAGGAAATTTAAGACTATGTTTATAAATCAGGGTAAGAAGGGAAGAGAAGGGAATGTGAGTCAAGGAAATGGAAGGGAAGAGAAAGCAAGGGAAGTGAATTGGGAAATGGTAATCAAATAAAGGGAATAGAAGGCAAGGCAATGTAATGCAAGTCAAGGAATGTGAAGAGATGTGAAGGGAAGGTAGGGACCAAGTATAAACAATGCTGAGCAATAGAAAAGAAATGAAGGGTACACAACACAAGCCAAAACAAGGAAAAAGAAGGAAATGTAATGTGATGTAAAGGAAGGCATCTTAATGTAAGTCTAGTAAAAGAATGGCATGGGAATCAAAGGAAATGGAAGGTAAGGGAATCAAAGGGAAATGGCAAGGCAAGGCAAGAGAAATCAAGGAAAAAATGAAGAGAAGGATTGGGAAGAGAGGTGAAGAGAGGGGTTGCAAAGGACTTAGAGGTAATTTAAGGGAACTGAAGTGTGTGCAGGACAGGTCAAGTGAAGTTAATTCTATAGAATAAAAGGAACGGGAAGAGAAGTGAAATGAGGGAAAGGTAAAGCCAAGGCTAAGATAGGATATGGATGCAATGGAAAGGCTAAAAAAAAAAAAAAAAGTCAAGGCAATATAAGACCAAGGAAAGGCAAGGCAAAATAAGGAAAGGGAAGTCAATATAATACATGGCAAGTCAATACAATGGAAGTAAATGAAAGGTAAGGAAAGAGAATGGAAATCGATCAATGGAAATTTCAGGGAAGGTAATCAAAGAGAAATGGAAAGGCAAGGCTAGAAAAGGCAAAACAAAAGATAGGAAGGAAATTGAAGGGTCAGAAAAAGAAGGGAAAGGAAGTGAAATGGCATGCCAAGCTTGGTACTTTATATGGCAATGGGATGGACGGGAAGAGAAGGTAAAGGCAAGGAATGGAATAGAAGGGAAAGGAAAGTCAAGGCAAGGCTATGAATATGAATGGAAGCAACTAGTGGCAAGGCAATGCAAGGCAACAGAAGGGAGGGACATAATGGCAAGGGAGATAATGAAAGGTAATAGAAGTTAAGGGAAGAGAAGGGGATAGAAATGAAGGGACAAGACAAGGAAAGAGAATGTACTTAAATGGAAAGCATTGCAAATTAAGGCAAGGCAAGGAAAGGACAGGAAACTGAAGATCAGGGAACTAAAAAAGTAAGGCCAGGAAGGGAAGGGATCAAAGAGAAGCAAGGAGAACATCAAGACACAGCTATGAAAGAAAATATATGGTAAAGCATTGCAAGGGAAGTTAATGGAAGTGAACAAAATGGAAGGGAACAGAAAAGCAAAGGCAAGTGAAAGGAATGGAAGGAAGAGCAAGGGAAAAGAAAAGCAAAAACCAAATAAATAAAGAATAGAATGCAAGGGTATTGAAAGGGAACCAGCAAGGGAATGGAAGGGGAAAGGCATGACAAGGGAAGCATAAAGGTGGAAGCATTGGAAGGGAAAGGAAGGCAAGGTAAATGAAGTGGTGGGGAGGGAAGACAACAGAACAGGCAAGGCGGGGAAAAGGAAAGAAAGAAAAGGGAAGGCAAGGCAAGACAAGGGTAGGTTGAAGCAAAGGTAGATGAAGGCAAGGGAAATGAAGGAAAGAGTAGAAAATTAGGGAATGTAAGTAGTAAGTAGGGAAATACAAGGGGAGAGATGGTAAGGAAAATGAAAAGAAAACAAGACAAGGGAACAGTAAAGGCAAAGCAAAGCAAGGATACAGAAGAGAAGGGAAATTGAAATGAAGAGAAGTTAATGCAAAGGAAAGGAAGGGAAGGCAATCCAGTTTTAAATGTAAGGCAATGCAAGTCAAAGCTTGCTAGAAAGGCAAGGTAAGACATACAAGGCAAGACAAATGAAAATGGAAGGAACATAAGTCTATGTATTATAAGGCATTGATATGGCAGGGATGGGAAACTGAAGGACAGGAAGTTGAAATTAGAGAAAGGAAAAGCAAGGGACGAAAGTGATAAACAAGGCAATTGAAAATGTAAGATCAGGCAAGACAAGGGAAGGGAATGGAAGAAAATGGAAGGGAAGGGAAGGCAAAGCAAGGCAAGTGAAAAGGCAAGGTAAACAAGGCAAGGCAAGGAAGCTAACTTAAGGCAATGTAATGCATATCATGGAAAAGCAAAGTAAGAAGGCAAGAAAATAAATGGAATGGTAAATAAGGTCATGGAATGGACAAGATAAAGTGTGGGGTCGAAAGAAAATTTCAGGAGAGGCACAGGAAACAATGCAGGGGGAATTGAACGTTAGGGAAGAGAAGGGAAGGGAAGAGGCAAAATAAGGTTAACCTTGAGAAGTGATGGGAACAGAAGGGAAAGGAATGAAATGGAAGGGAAAAAAGGAAAGGAGGAGAAAAAGCAAGACAAGGCTGGAGAAAGAAAAAAAAGAGAAAGTCAAGTCAGGGGAAGAGAAAAAACGGAATGGAAAGAAATGGAATATAAAATGTACAGTAAAGGGCGGTATGTGAAGACATGAGTAAAGAAGGGTGTAGACAAGGTAAAGTGAGGCAAGGGTAGGTAAGGACATGATAGGGAAGGGAATGGAAAAAGAAAGGCAAATCAAGGCCCCTGAAGAAAAGGGAAAGGGACAGAAAATAAGGGAAGGGAAGGAAATTCAAGAAAAAAAATGCAGGGCAAGGGAATGGAAGTGAATGGGAGGTGTGGGAATAGAATAAATGTGAATAGAAAGGACTGGAAATCAAAAGGCAATGCTATGCAATGGAAAAGAAGGGAATGAAAAGGAAAGGAAGGGAAGAACAAAGAAGCAAAAGTAAGGATAAGTAAGGTAGGAAAAAGCTACAGCTAGGCAAGGAAAAGCAATGCAAAATAATGCAACTTAAGAAAGGCAAGAGAAAAGAAAAAGCAAGTTGTGGAAAGAATGTGATAAGAAGAGAAGGGAAAAGGCAGGGTAAAGGAAGGCAAGGGTAGGGAAGTGATGGGTAGGGAAAGTAATGCAAAGGAAAAGGCAAGGGAAAGTAAAAGTAGAGAAGTTAATTTAAATGAAGGGAGTGCAATACAATGCAAGAGAAATGGCAAGGAAAGTGTTGGGAACGGAATGGAATGGAAGGGAATAGATGAAAATAATGGGAAGGTTATGGAAGGAAAGGAAGAGAGGGGAAAAAGGGAAGGGAAGGCAACAGAAGTAATGGGAAGGGAAGGGAGAAAGGGGAAGCAAAGGGAAGGGAAGGGAAAAGAATGTGAGAGAAAAGGCATGGAATGTATAAGAAATGGAAAGGGAGGCAAAGCAGTGCATGGTAATGCAAGAGAAGAAAACAGAAGGGAACCGAAAAGGCAAGGGAAGGGAAAGAAAGGGAATGGAAGGGTAATGAAAAAGAAAGATAAAGGAAGGCAAGCAGAGGAAGGGTATGAAAAAGAAGGAAATTGAAAAAGCAAGGCAAAGCAAACAGGAAGAATGGAAACTAAAGGAAGGGAAGGCAAGAAAAAGCAAGCAAAAAGGCAAGGCAAGAGACCAGAAGGGAATTAAAGGGAAGGGAAGAGATGGAAAGGAAGAAACGGGAATAGAAAGGATGTGGAGGGAATGGACGAGAAGGGAAGGGGAAAGTCATGGCAAGGGTGTGTAATGTAAGACAACACAACCCAAAACAAGTTTAGGGACATGAGGGGAAGAGAAGGGAAGTAAAGGAAAGGGAAAGGAAGGGAAATGCAAGGGACGCAAAATAAACGAAATGTAATGTAACATAATTCAATGCATGGGAAGGGAAGGGTATATAAGGCAAGACAAGGCTAGGAAAGAAAGGGAACATAAAAGGAAAATTAAGGGAATGTAGAGTAAGGAAAGCCAATTGTAGGGAAAAGGCAATGTAGAGGAAGGTAAGTCGGGGGAGAGAAGAGTGGAGAAATAAAGGGAAGGTTATTAGTCAGATTATGAAAAGGGTGATATAGGAAGGGAAAGTAAGGGAACAGAAGACAACATAATGGAATGGGCAACACAATCCAACGTGTGCGAACAGAAGAAAAGGGAATGGAAAGGAAGGAAATTTCAGGCAACGGAAGAAAAGGGAAGAAATGATTGATGTCATCGCAAGGAAAGGCAAGGAAAGGAAAGTCGATACAAGGAAAAAATAGGAAAGGGAAGTCAAGGGGTAGGAAGGTAAGAGTATGTATGAAAAGGAGAGGAAACAAAAGAACAAGGCAATGAATGTGGAGATATGAAAAGGGAACAGAAGACAATGCAAGGGAAAAGGCAAGGCAAGGGTAGGGAAGGGAAGAGAACACAAAGGGCCAGGCAAGTAAAGGAAGGAGAGAAGGCAAGGCAAGGGAAAGAAAAAATGCAAGGTAAAGGGAGGCCAGGAGGGGAAAGGGAAGTGATGCAAAGGAAGGGAAAATAATTGGCAATGCAATACAAGGGAAGACAATGAAAGGTAAAGGAAGGGAGGGCAAGACAATCAAAAGAAACAGCAGGAAAAGATTATCGAAGAAGAGAGAAGGGAAAGAATGAAAGGGAAGGGAAGAGTAGGGAAGGGAAAAAAAGGGAAGGAAGTTTTAAAGACATGACAAGGCTTGGTAATAAAACTCTTTTAAAGGCAAGGCAATTAAATACAAGGCAGGGTTAGTGAAAACGAAATGTAAGGCAGCTAAGGATTGGCATGGAAATGACAGGCATGGGAAGGGTTGGAATGTAAATGGAAGTGAGAGTAAGGGAAAGAAATGCCAAGAAAACCATGAGAAGGAAAGGCAAAGCTAGTATAGCCAAAGGAAGGGAATTGAAGAGAAGGGGGAAGGAAAGGCCAAGAATGGAAGTCATGGCATACAAGAGAACTGAAAAGGAAGAGAACGTAAGAAAGGTAAATAAATGCAATATAATGCAAATCAAGTAACAGCAATGCAAGAAATGGATGGAAGCAAAAGTTAAGGGAATTGAAGGGTAAAGAAAATGGAACAGAGAAAAATTCCAGGGAAGGCAAATTAAAGCAATGCGAGTGAATTGCAGAGTAGGGTAGAGAAAGGACAGGAAGAGAAAATACAATCCTAAGGAAGGGAACAGAACGGAACGGAAAGGAAGGTAAGAGAAATAAATGGAATGGAATGAATGGAAAGGAATAAATAAGGGCATACATGGCTAGGAAAGGGAAGGAAAATCAAGGCAAAGCCAGGGAAATGAAGGGAAGGGGAAAATAATAAAGGAAGGGAAGAAAGGGAAAGGGAAAACCCAAGGCTAGGATAGGAAAGTCAAGCAAAGGGAAAACACACAGGCAAGTCAAAAAAAAAAAAAAAAAAAAAAAAAAAAAAGAAAGAAAGAAAAGAAAAGAGACCAGAACGGCAAGGCAAGTAAATTAAAGGAAAGGTATGTAAGGAATAAGTTTTCGTCCAGCCTAGGCCCTTCACAGTGGCAGTCCCAATTAACTCACAGACACACATACTCATCGGATAGCTCTGTCTTAAATATTAAACCATTTTTATGTATTTCCTCGTGGTTTCCTTAGCAGGGAGCCAGCTGGCATTTTGCTTTCTCCATACTCTCCATCTTGACTCCTCCTTACTAATTCCTCTTTCCTCCTTGTCTCCTAGTCCCACCTATCTTTCTTTCCTATTGGCCAACAGTGCTTTATTCATTAACCAGTATGAGAAACATATACAGAATGACATCTCCCATCAAAGGGAAGGGAAGGAAACAGAAGGGTAGGACAGGGAAAACACAAGGCAATACAAGGGAAGAGAAGGCAAGGCAAAGTAAGGTAAGTAAAGATGGGTGAAGAGAAGGAAGGGAAAGTGAGGGGAATGGAAAAGTCAAGGCTTATGGAACAATAGGAAGCAACAGGAAGGCAATACAAGAAAAGGCAATGCAGGATAATGTAAAGCAAGGCAAGGCAAAAGAAGGAAAGGGAAAGGAATGAAAAGGAATTAAAGTCAATGGAAAACAAGGAAATGAAAAGAAAGGCAAGAGAAGGGAAAGGAATCGAAGGGAAGGGAATCAAAGTGCAATGGGAAGGGTAGGGTAGGGTAAGCAAGCCAACACAAATCAAAGGCACATGGGGAGAAGGGAAGGGAATGGAAGAGAAGAGAAGTAAAGAGATTTGACGGTAATGGAAGGGAAGGGTTGTAAGTAAAACTTAGTGAAGAGAAAGGTCAGGTAGGACATGATAATGGAAAGGATGAAATAGAATGGAAAAGATTGGAAGAGAAGGGAAGGGTAGGGTAGACAAGTGAAGGTAAGTGAAGGGAAAGGAAAAGAATAGAAGGGAAGAAAATTGGAGGAAAGCATGGTGAAGTGAAAATCAAGTTAGCACATGGAAGGGAAGGGAAGCAAAAGAAAGGTAAGAGAGGAAAGGGAAGGGATGTGAAAAGAGGGGAAGGGAAAATGCAAGGCTAGGCTAGGTAACGGAATCAGAGGGAAGGAAACTCAAGGCAAGGCAAGCTAAGGCAAGGTAAGGACAGGCAAACACAAGATGGAAATGGAAGGCAATTTACTGAAAGGCAAGTTAATGCAAGGGAAGAAAAAGAAAGTCAAGGTGGAGAAGAGAAGAGAATCAGAGGCAAACGGCAAGGCAAGAATAGGAATCCTAAGGCAAGGTACAAAAGGGAATAAAAAAGAGAAGAAAAAGGAAAGGGAAAATGGAATTGAAGAGAAAAGGAAAGGCAAGGCTTGGCCCTGCAATGGATTGGAAGGGAAGCAAAGGGAAGGGGCAGGAAAGGAAGGGAAATGCTATGTCAGTACTAGGAATGGAAAGGGAAGGCCACACATGACAAGGTAAGTCAAGGGAATGGTAGATAGAGAAAGGAAGGGAAAAGTCAAGGTAAGGGAATATAAGTAAATTGGAGGTATGAAATTTTAAGGCATGGTAAGGTAATGTAAGTGAAGGTCAAGGAAAATACAAGAAAAGGTGATGGAAGGGAAGGAAAAGCCATACAAAGGAAGGCAATGGAAGTTAAAGGAATGGAAGAGAAGGGAAGTGAACAGACTGGAAAAAAGTATGGCAAGGAGAATGAATAATTGTGTTGGCATGAATAGGTAAAATTAGGCAAATAGTGAGGAAATATTAGTTAAAAGTCAGAAAAAGAAACAACAATCAATGAAACTGGAGACTATGTAAGGGGGAAAATGGGCAGGCAAGATAATGCATGAGAAATTGAAAGGCAAGGGTAAGAAAGACAAGGCAAGTCAAAGAAAGTCAAGGAAGGGAAGGAACCAAAATACAACATGCAAGGAAAGAAAAGAAAATGGAGGGCATCACAAGGCAAGACAAGACAGGGGAAGGGCAGGAACAGGAAGAGAAAGAAAGGGAATGGAAGGGAAGGGAAGGGAGGAGGAAAGGCAAGGAAATGGCAGGAAATGAAATATGTGGCCAGGCAGTTCAAGGCATGGCAGTAGAAGGAAATGGAGTGGGATCAGAGGGGAGGGAAAGGCAGATAAGGGAAGAGGAGTGACAAGAAGATGGAAATGGAAAGATATGGCAAAGGAAGAGAAGCTAATGGAAAGAAACACTAGGAAACACAACAGAGGTGAGCAAAGGGAAGGGAAGAAAATGAATAAAAAAACAAATGGAACTGAAGAAAAATGCAAAGAAGCAGAAAGAAAGGAAATGGAAAGCAAGGCCATTGAAGCCATGACAAATGATGGGAAGGGAAGTGAACAGATGAGAATGGAAGTGAACAGAAGGGAATAGAAGGGAATGCAAGGGAAGACAACTCTAGTCAAGACAAGTGAAAGAAGTAAAGAGTAGCAAGGAAACAGAAAGGAAATGAAAAAAAAGTAAAGTCAAGGAAACAGAAGGCCATGCACGGTATGAAATATCAAGAAAAGTAAAGAGAAGGGGGATAAGTGAAGGGAGGGGACAGGAACAAGGAAGGTTAGTCTAGGGAATGGAACCAAATGGAAGGTGTCAAAAATTGACACAGGGAATAGAAAGCAAGGCAAAAAACATAATAGAAGCATGGCAAGGCAAGGCAATGTAAGTCAATGCATGGCAAAGTAAGTCAAGGGAAAACAGGGAGGTAACAGGAATGGCAAGGCACAAGAAAGGAAGGGAATGGAAAGACTAGCAAAAATCAATGTAGTTGATGGGATTGGGAGGGAAGCAAACATTGCAGAAAGGAAGGAAAAAGACCAGGCAAAGCAAGGGGAGAAAAGGGAAGGGAAAGTAAGGGAAGGAAGTCAACAAAATGGAAGGGAAAAAGGCAAGGAAAGGCAATTGTAGAAGAGGGGAGGAAATGGAAGTGAAGGAGGGGAAAGGCAATTCAAGACACCGTAAGAAAAGAAAAGGCAGGGGAAAGGAAGAGGAGGGAAGGAAAATGTTGGGGTGTGAAGGGAAATGACAAAGCACAGCAAGTCAAGGAAAGGAAAATGAAGGGAACTGGAGGGCAGAGAATGGAAGGTAAGAGAAAGAATGGGAAGGTAGTGGAATGGAATTGACTGGAAGTCAAGGCAGGGGTAGGAAAGGGGAATCAAGGCAAGATAAAGAAAGGGAATGGAAAGGATGTGAAATCAAAGGAAGGAAAGGGAAGGTAGTGTAATGGAGGGACAGGAAGTAAAGACAGGGGAAGAGAATGGAAAGGAAGGCAAGGGAAAGAAAGGATGTTAAAGCAAAGGAAGGAAAGGGAAGGGGAAATGTATAGCAAGTCAAGAACAGGAAACTGAATAGTTCAGAACGAATGCAAGGTAAGACAATGGAAGTCAAGGTAAGTTAAGTGAAGTAAAGTAAGACAAGAAAATGGAAGAGAAGGGAAATAAAGATAGGTGAAGGGAAGTGAAGGAAATGATTAGGAAACAAAACAAAGCATGTCATGTAAAAGGAAGGCAATGGAAGGGAACAGAAATGACAAGTGAAGGGATGTGAAGGCAAAGTAATGCAAGTCAAAAGAAAGTTCAGAGGCAGGTAGAGAATTGAATGGAATGGAAAAGTCAAGTCTATGCATAAGCAATGGAAGTAAAGAGTAGGCAACACAAATCAAGTAATTGGAAAACAATGAAAGGGAAGGTGAGGGAAGGGAAAGGCAATTCAAGACTTCCCTTTCTCTTCCATTGCCTTGACTTCCCCTGGTATTTCTTTCCTTCCTGTCCTTTAAATTCCTTTTCTCCCCGTGCCTTAAGTAGGCTTATCCCTTGCATTTTCTTTTCTTCCCTTCCTTTCCCTGGTCTTCCCTTGTATTGCTAAAACTTTTATGTACTCTCATTTCCTACCCTTCCATTCTCTACTCTTGCCTAACTTTACCTTGCCTGTTCCTTCTCTAACCATGTCTTCATATACTTTCTTTTCCCTTGCCTTGCATTTTTTGGGTCCCTTACTTTACTTTCTCTTCCCTTCAGTTAACCTCCCTTGCCTTGCCTGTTTTAGTCTTTGTTCTCTTTCACAGCATTTTCTTTCCTCTTCTCTTCCCTTCCCTTCTGTTCCATTCTCTTCCCTTTTCTATCATTTCCTGACCTTTTCTCTTTTGTTCTCTTCTTTAATCTTCCCATTCTTTCCATTGCCTTCTCTATTCCCTTACCTTCTTTTTCTTCCCCTACCTTGCTTTCATTCCTTTCCTACTCAGTCATTCCTTTCCATTGCCTAACCTTGCCTTGCCTAGTCTTTCATTCAATTTTCAATTGTCTTGCCATTTCCCTGGCAATTACCTTCCTTTCAATTTCATTCCCTTTCATCATCTGCCTTTCCCTGCCCTTGCCATGACTTGTCTCTAATTACATTGCCCTGCCGTGCCTTACATTTTAATTTGTGTTTCTTTGTATTGACTTGACTTGCCTTGTCATGCTTTTTTATCTGCCTTGCATTCCTCCTTTTTCTTCCCTTCCCTTCCATTCCCTTTCATTGCTTACTTTTTGGTTGCATTGTATGTCCTTCACTTCCTTTTCCTCTCTTTCCTCCAATAGCCTTTCCTTGCCTTTTTTCTTTGCATTGTGTTGCCTTCCTTCCCTTCCTTTCCCTTCCCTTATCTCCCATTGCATTGCCTGGACCTTTTCCTTCCTTTCCTTAATGTTTGCTTCCATCCCATTTGTAGTGAGATAGTTCTGTGTCACTGACCACGCCCATTGGGGGGGTGGAGCCATGGGCGGAGTGACCTGTGGAAGGAGGTCTGAGGGGGCGAGGAAAGGCGCTCTCTTTCTGGCGTGACTCGGACAGGAGAGGATCAGGTTGAATTTCCTGGTGTTCATCTGTCTAGGTTGTAAGTTATTTCTCCCTGAATAAATATCTATTCAGCCTATTTGTTCATCCTGATCCTTATTTACCGCGATATCTGGTGTCAGAAGCGGATTTACCTCGGTTTCTCCCCCAGGCAGCAGAAGTTGCCCCCTCCCCCACCTTCCCCAACGGGCAGGGATTAACCAGGTGGACTCAGCACACCTTTGGGATATTTGCCTCTTCCTTACTGCAAAGGAGATCTTTGCCGCTAAAGCAGACCTGAGAAGGCACTCACCGCTTAACATGTTTTGCCCATTTCCGCACGGGACTTTGCATTTGCGCAGAGCTGCTTGGTGGCACCCAACCTGCTTTCACGTGTTTCGTCTTGTGTTCCAAGTAACTCCAAAAGTCCCCTTTTAACAAAATTCTGCTTGTCATAGTTTGTTTAGAGCTATTCTACAGAAACCAGAATCAGAAGGATCGTCTGCTGCCAGACAATATTTGGCGTCACACTTCTAGGCAGAACCGGAATAAGACGGGCCTCGGCAGCTAGGCACTATTTGGTGACACACCTCCAGGCGTAACTACCACAAGCTGAGATATACAACTAAAAGCATCAAAGTTCCAGGACAGCAGAATTACACCTAAGGTAATTGTAACATCCATGGCAATTTAAGCTGATATATAATCTGAGATAAATTGTCGCATAAGTCTGGCAGATAATTATACCATGCAGAACTTTAGGAATTATTTTACTTCATATGTAGAAGGGATTTTAGCAGAATAAACTTATGACTGGACCAATATATACCCTGCATGATGTAAATGTTCAATTCTTAGGGATTGGAACCCTGTCTTAGGTAAAACAAAGCATGAGATGGATTGAATGTACAGGACCAGAAGGACAGAGAGGGAGGTTGAGACCATATGTGGCTGATGTAGTGATAAATTTATGGGGTTGTGATCTATTACAGCAATGGAATACACAGATTAACATTCCTCCAGTATTAGATAGGAACCATAGACGAACTCGTGATTCTGGAAAAAAATACTGTTAAGTACTATACAACACAAATATCAAATATCCAGGCAGTACAAAAACAGAATACAGGTGCTGAACAAACAGAGGAACCAAAAGCCCTACATTTAAAATTGCTAACAGAGGAACCTTTCTGGGTAGGACAATGACTTATGACCACTGAGAAGTTAGAAGCTTGAGAAAGCCTGGCTCAGGAACAGCTAAATTCTGGAAATACTGAGGAATCAACCAGCCCTTGGAATTCTCCTGTATTTGTGTTCAAAAAGAAATCTGGTAAATAGAGAATGCTTACAGACCTGATAGCCAACAATAAAGTTATCCAGCCAATGGGCTCTTAAAGGTAGGGAAAGTGTTCTGTTCTCGTTTTTTACAGAAAACAGAGAAAACCTATCATCAAACAACCAAAAGACAATGAACATGTAGGTGCCTACAGAAGAGAAGACAGCTCTTCAGAAACAATCACTTAAGGAAGCAGAATCTGATATATGGTAAAAAAAAATATTTAATAGTAGTAAACTATTTCTATATAGAAATCTATTTCTCTCTACTATCTAGTATTCCTGAAGTCCCAATTTATGTAACCAATGCTGGCTTTGGAGATGGGTTTGGCTTTCCTTCTCTAAATTCAAGCATGTTGTTAAGATTAAATTAATGGTTTCTGCCTTAAATTAAGAAGCGTATTGGTGTAAGGCAGAAGAAAACAAAATCTGGGGACTCATACCTTATAAACAATTTTCTCTCTGAAATACTAATTTTCTCACATACTTTTAATGCTTATTGTTGTCTTTCACTAATGCATACCTTAAAACTTGAAAATTTTACTTTAATATTGACGTGTAATTTTTCCACAAGGAATAGTAATGATTCCTAACAGCAGTCTTTGAAATCTCCGGAAAGAAGATGGGGCCCCACATCATCGTTTCCACTTGACTCAACCTGATGCATCGGAACTACAAACATCACCCTAAAACCGGTATGAGACTGTTTTGATCAAGACAACTCATGACTAGCTAGCTGTAATGGTGCACCTTTTTATTACACCCTGGCCATAGTTTCAAATAGAACTACAGTCAAGAATTTTTCTGCCACACAGTGACTAGCTACATATGTCACAGCCAGTTCTGTTGAGAAATTTGGTTACTAAAAATTTTCTTCCTACAGGATCCATTGGAGCAATCATCGTCCCATTTCAGCAGGAAGTAATCTTAAGATATTGACGCCCCCTTTACCTACCCTTGGCATTTTGTGATAATAGTCATCGTCTTTGGGTTGGTTTTAGTTATTTGGGATTGGGTGATGCTTACACTCGGGTTTATCTTTTAGACAGGAATAGGGAATGGTTGGTAAAGGTATGGTTTAGATGGGATATAGGTAGATTAGCCTATTTTCTTGAGAATTTTAGTAAGAATGAGATAGTATTTTACAGCTTACATTGTTGTGTATTTTTATGTGGTAAGCTATGTAAAATTAAGTTTATATTTTGTTACATTGTGTTAAATCTTTCACTTACAATGGTTTATGCACATTATTTTTTACCTTATTCTATGTATGTATACTTTTCTTGTATTCAAGATATTTTGTATAATGATACAATTTGGGATATTTATCTTGCTGCCCTTTATAGTTCTACCTCTTGTCTTGACACTTTAATCAGTCCTTTTAGCTAAGTTCCCGAGTATTACAGATTATCTTCACTCACATTTCCTGTGCCTATGAGATTAGTCAGATATAGATGCTTAATCTTAAATCACTTTATAGACATGCAGAACATGGCATTTAAATGTTTTAATATTAGAACTCCATTGATATGAGACACTGTTGCTCCTGACAGCACCGTGCATTTTCCCGAAAATATGTTGGACACTGTTGTTGCTCCTGCTGGAGTTCAATCTCGCCTCAGCTAATGGCCTGTTGGTCAAAGAATTGCCCCCACCTTGACCACTGATTTGGACATGCAGTCCTATGTGCTTTCAGGAGACAAATATAGAAGACTGCTTGACCTTACCAAGTCAGGGTAAGACAGCCATTTTACCTCCCTGCTGTTGTTGTGGTCTGTCAAGTTCTCTTGGCCTTAGCCAAATCTGGGTGTACCAACGTTGCTGTGAGACCTAGGGTGACTTTCAGCTGCCTTGCTGTTTCTGTCCTTGCTGCACCTTTTGGAAGTTGTCCATCTGCATTTCCTGTCTACTCTAGTATTGTTAATTTCCTTCTCAGGTCTTGATGAGGTTGAAGATTCAACTATCACAACTATTATTCTCTCTTCCTAGTTAGATATATTAGGTACTAGACTTACGTTTTCCAGCTTAGGACAACTCTATTGTAAACTCCATTATGCCCTCACCCTAGGACTAGATATGTAGGTCATTTTGTTCTCGATTTTCCTTTTCTTAGAGCACACTTGTTATTCACTGTTTTGTATATAGTTTTATATTAAGCCTAAATCTTTTCTTTAGACTAAAAGGGGAATTATAGTGAGATAGTTCTGTGGCACGGACATGCCCATTGTGGGTGGAGCAATGGGCGGAGTGACCTGTGGAAGGAGGTCGGAGGGGGCCAGGAAAGGCGCTCTCTTTCTGGCGTGACTCGGACAGAAGAGGATCGGGTTGAATTTCCTGGTGTTCATCTGTATAGGTTGTAAGTTATTTCTCCCTGGGATAAACATCTATTCGGCCTATTTGTTTATCCTGATCCTTATTTACCGCGATACCCATTCCCATCAATTACCTTCCTTTTTCATTGTGTTTTCATTACCTTCCTTCTTGTGTCTTGCTTGTTCTGGACCCTCCCCTTTTTCCCTTGGCATACCTTGCCATGAATTGACTTACATTGCCTTGCTTTGCCATGACATTTAAACTTCCTTCATGACACTTCCATTCCTATTCCTTCCCTTTCTATCCTTTTCATTCTTTTCCTTACAATTTCCTCCCTTCCATTCCCTTGCCTTTCCTTTGTTTGCCTTCCCTTCCCTTTACTTGCATTCCATTTCCATTTACTTTCCATTTGTTCACATCCCATCGCTTCCTTTTCTTCCCCTTCCCTTTCTACCCCTTCTCTTCCTTTCCATTCCATTGAATTGCATGCCCTGACTTGCCTTTCCCTTCACTAACCTTCCCTTCCCTTCTTTCACTTACTTTACTTGACTTGCCTTGCCATGCCTACCCTAACCTTGCCTTTTTTTTTCCATTTCCCTGTTTTTACTTCACTTCCTTTTCCTTCAATTCCTTTCTCTTTTATTGATTGTCTTTCCTTAACTTATATTCACTTTCCTTCCTTACACTTTCTTCTGTTTTCTTCTTTTGCCCATATTTTGCCTTGCTTTTTGTTGCCTTCAATTCATTTCCATTCCATTCGGTCTGTTCTCTTTCCTTCACTTGGTTTGCCTTATCTTTAATTACCTTTTTTTTTATCCATCCTTACCTTTTCCCATACCTTCCTTTCCCTTTCCCTTTCACAGCCTTCCCTTACCCTCACTTCCCTTGCCTAGTCTTGCCATTTTTCATTCTATTCACTTTCCTCGCTTTACCATGCCTTTTCTCTTAACTCCTTTTCTGCTTCATAATTTCCCTTCCAATCACTTCCATTCAATCCCATGCTTAGACTTCCCTTGCTATTCCTTTTCCCTTCCACTTCTTTGCATTCTCTTCCCTTCCATTTCTGTCTATTCCCTCCATTCCCTTCCCGCACTGTCGATTCCCTTCTCTTGTGTTGCCTTGCCTTGCCTTGAATTACCTTTCCCTTCTGTGTTCTTCCATTTCTATTTTCCCTTACCTTCATTGCCTCCAGTTTGCTTTTCTTCCTTAGCTTTGCCTTACATTTCCCTTCTCTCTCTTCACTTCCATAGCCTTGGCAAGAATAACCATGCTTTGCCTAGCTTCACATCACATGCCTTGACGTTTCCATTCCCTCACTTCCTTACATTTCCTTCCCTTACCTTCCATTCTATTGTGATGACTCGTCTTGCATTGCCTTTTCCCTTCCCTTATCTTTTAGTCAGTTCTGTTCTCTTCCCTTCCTTTTGCTTCTCTTCCATTCCATCCCTTCCCTACCCTTCCAGTCTCTTCACATGCATTCTATTACATTCCCCTCTTTCAATTCTCTTCTCTTGCTTTCCCTTCCATTCTCTTGACTTTGTTTATATGCCTTTCATAGACTTGCCTTTCCATTCCCTTCATTTCTTGTTTTTCTTTGCTATGCCATCCCTTCCATGCTTTCTCTGGCTTTCCATTGCTTGCTTCGCCTTCCCTTCAAGTCCATTCCATAGCAATACTCACCTTTTTCCTTTTGTGCCTTCCCCTTCCCTTCTCTTCATTTGCCTACTTTCCTTAATTTGCTTTGCATTTTTCTTGTTTTTTTTTTCCCATCCCTTATCTTCCCTTTCCTTATTTTAGCTTGCCTTGCCTTGCCTTTTCCTCCATTCCCTTCCCTAAAGTTGCCTTCCATTCCATTTCTATCTTTCCCTTATCATCCCTTGCTATGACTCGAAAAGACTTGCCTCACTCTTCCTGTTTTTTCCCTTCCATCCCTTGTCCTTTCCTTTTTCTTTTCTTTCTATCCATGCTTTTTAACTTGCCTTGTTTTCCTTTCCCTTACTTACTTTCTCTTAGCTTATCTTCCCTTCCCTTCCATTATATATCTTTCCTTGCATTTTGTTGCCTTCTAAACACTACCCTAACCTTGTTATGCCTTTCCCCTTTGATTCCAGTCAATTCCCTTCTCATTAATTCCTATAACATGTTTGGCATCGATCTTTCATTCCCTATCATTCACTTCCCTTCTGCCCCTTCCCTTCCATTCCCTTAACTTCCTATTAATCCCTTTCTTTCTCCTACATTCACTTCCCATCACTTGCCTATTCTCTTTTATTTTCTTTCCTTCCATTCCTTTCATTTTGCTTCTCTCCCTTTACATTGCTTTACCTTTTTCATTCCCTTCTTTGCCGACCCTTCAATTTCTTCTCCTTGATTTCTTTATCTTGCTTATTCTGTTCCCCATCTTTCCCTTGTCTTGCATTTTCTCTTCAACTCCCTTTCATCCCTTTCATTAACATGTATAGCTGTCTGATTTTCCTTCCCCCCGCTATGTCTTCCCTTTTCTCTTCCCATGCATTCTGTTCCCTTCCATTTCCTTCCCTTATCTTTCCTTGACTAGCGTTGCCTTTTTCCCCTCCCTTCCCTTTCCTCCTTTTCCTTCTCTCCCCTCCCATTCCATTAAGTTGCCATGTGTTGAATTGCTATGTCAAACATTTCCTTTCCATTCCTTTCATTGTCATTTCCTCTCCCTCCCATTCCCATCTATTACATTTCCTTCCCTTCCTTTTTCATCCCTTGACTTGCCTTGCCTTCTTTGTGATGTCTTCCATACACTTTCTTTGACTTGCATATTTCGTTTTCGTCTCTTCCCTTTCCTTCACTTGCCTTGATTCCCTTGCCTTCCTTTACCTTCCCATTTCTCCAATTGCCTTGTCTTGCCTTTTCCCATGCCTTGTCTTGTCTTCTCTTTCAATACCCTTCTCATCTCTCAAATTGCATTGCCTTGCCTTTTCTTTACCCTTTCCTTTTCTTTGCTTCACTGTCCTTGCATGCATTTATCTTGCCTATTCCCATCCCTGTTCATGCCTTCATAACCCTCACTTTCCCTAACCTTGCTTTTTTCTGTTCTCTTTCCTTCTGTTCCATTCTCTTTCTTTCCATTCATTTCCCTTGCCTTCAAATGCCGTGCATTTCATTCACTTCCATAGCCATTTCTTACGTTTTCTATGTGGTTCCCTTCATACCTTTCCCTTCACTTCGCTTCCTTTACTTTCCCCTCTCTTGACTAGAAAAGTTTTGTCTCTTCCTTTCCCATCTCTTCCCCACTCTTCATTTCCATTGCATTGCCTTAACTTGACTCTAGCAAATTTCTTTCCTTCCCTTCTATTGTCTTCTCAATTCCCTTCTCTTCCCTTTATTCCCACCACCTGTTTCCTTGCATTGTCATGCCTTGATTTGCATTATCTTGCATTGATTTGACTTCCTTGCTTTCCATGCCATTTCACTGTCCTTGGTTTGCCTTTACTTCCCTTGCCTTGCTTTGTTTTGTCTTGTCTTTCTCTTTGCTCCCCTGCTTCCCTTCCATTACTTTCCCTTCTGATGCATTGCCTTGCCTTGTCTTATGTTGTGTTTTGAGTTGCCTTGAATTTTCACTTTGCTTGAATTGCTTTCCCTTGCTGTCACTTCCATTCCTTTCCCTCCCTTTCCAATATCTGTCATTACCATGCCTTGCCTTACCTTGTTATGTCTTGCATTTTTCCTTGCCTTGCCTTTTATTGCATTGCATTGTCTCTAAATGAGTTATATTACCTAGAATTATCATGCATTTAAACCTTGCCTCCATTCCCTTACCTTTTCTTCTATTCCCTTCACTTCATTTACCTTTACTACTATTCCCTTAATATCTTATGCCTTTTCTTCCCGAACCTTGCCTTTCTTTACCTTTTCTATTGCCTTTTCTTTCCTTTTTATCCTTTCCCTTCCCTTCTGTTCCCTTGCATTTCCTTGACCATTCCCTTCACTTCTTTTGTATACACTTTCCTTCCCTTGCCTCCCTTTGCCTTGCCTTTTCCCTTAACTTGCCTTCCCTCCCCCTCCCTATTCTTTGCCATGCCTTTCTCTCTTCCCTTCCCTAACCTTTCCTTGTCATGTCCCTTGCATTGCCTTGCTGATTCCTTTCCTGTCCTTTCTCTTCACTTACCTTCCCTCCCCTTGCCTTCCTTTACCTTCCATTTTGCTCAAATTGACTTCCTTTCCTTACCTTCCCTTACATTATTTTCCCTTGCCTTTCCTTTCCTTACCATGCCTTCAAACCTGCATTCCATTCACTTACCTTCCCTTCTCTTGCCTTACTTTCCCTTCCCATCTCTTCTCTTCCCTTCCCTTCTCTTCCTTTCACTTTTTGGAGCCAAAACTTGTCTTTTGTTGCCTTTTCCTTTGCATTGTATTGTTTTGCATTGTTTTCCCTTCCAGTACCTTCCCTTTCATTGTCTAGCCAATTCCCTTACCTTTATATCCCTTCTCTTATCTTCCTTGCCCTTTCCTTCCTTTACCTTGCCTTTTCCCATCATTTGCCTTGTCTTTTTGCTTGCAATGCCTTCCTTCCCTTCCTTTAATTTCCTTTATGCCACTTTGCATTGGCTTGCCCTTTCCTTTCCCTTCCATTCCCTTTCTTTACTTTGCATTGCCTTTTTTGTTCCATTCTCTTTTTCTTCTAGCAGTAACCCACATTACTTTTCCTTCCTTTCACTTCCCTAGACATGTTTGCCTTTTTCCTTCCATTCACCAACCTTCATTTACCTTTCATTCACTTCCCCTCCCATCCTATTACTTGCCTTGTGTTTCCTTCCATTCACATCCCTACCCTTGACATGCCGTTTTCTTTCCTTCCATTCCATCCTTTTCCTTCCATTTCATTACCATGCCTAGCCTGGCCTTTCTTTCTTTCTTTTTTTTTTTATTCCCCTTTCCTTCCCCTCCCTTCCCTTCTTTTGCTTGATTTGAAAGCCTTGTCTTCCGTTTCTTTCCTTACATTTCTTTGTCTTTTCCCATCCCCTTCCCTTCTTCTCAATTCTCTTGCCTTGCCTTACTGCCCCTTCCCTTCCCTTTCCTTTCTTACCATTCTGTTCCTTTACATCCCTTTACTTGTCTTCATTTTCCTTTCATTTCTTTTTTCTTCCCTTCCCCTCTATTGCATTTCCTTCCTTTTCCTTGTCCTTCCTTTACTTCCCTTCCTTCTATACCCTTCCCACTTACCTTCTTATGGGTATCATTTTGTTGCCTTACCTTCACTTCTTTTCCTTAGCCTAGCTTTGCCCTTACCCTTACCCTCACTTGCCGTTCCTTTTCACTTAAATTGCCTTTTAGTTGCCATGCATTCTCTTGTCTTGCTTTGTGCTTCCCATCCATTCCCTTCACTTCATTTTTCTTCCTTTCCATTCCATTTCAGTCCCTTGTCTGGCCTTAACTTCCATTCTTTCCTTTGCCTTGCTTGGTCTTGTGATTTTATTTGCATTGCCTTTTAACTTGGACCACATTGCTTTCCTTTATTTGCTATCAATTATCTACTCTCCTCTTCATTTATTGCCCTTGCCATGCCTCGACTTACTTGCCTTGTCTTGTATTTTCATTTGCCTTGCCTTTTATTGCCTTGCCAATTCTTTCCATGCCCTTTAAAATACCTTGCCTTTCCTTAATGTCTCTTCCCTTCTCTTTGCTTCTTTTCTCTTCCCTTCCCTTCCTTCACTCCCCCTTTGACAACTTGCCTCCTTGCATTTTCCTTTGAATTATCTGGATCAGGGTTTTGATTTTTTTTTGTTTGTTTGTTTTGTTTTTGTGTTTTTTAAAGTTTTTTGTTATTGATTTTTTATTGTTTTTTTTTTCAATACATTTTCTCCCCTTGCATTGCCTGCAATTCCCCTTCCCTTTATTTCCATACTCATCCCTTCCCAACTATTTCTTTCCGTTATTTTGAATTTTCCCTCCCTACCCTTGACTTCTCTTCCCTTCAATTCCCCTATTAGTTTCCCTGCCATTTTTCCCTACACTTACCTTGTCTAGTCTTACATTCCCTTCTTTTCCCTTCTCTTGTTTTCCCTTTCTTTCTTTTCACTTCTCTCCTATTGACTTCCCTTCCCTTCCTTTTCCTTGAACTACCTTTTTTATTCTCTCCCATTCCAATCCCTTTCCTAACCTTCCCTTGTGTTGCTTGGCTTCCCCTTCCCTAGCCTTCCATTGCTTTCATTTCTTGTCCCTTCCCATCCTTTCAGTTCCTTTCCATACCCAAACTTTCCATGCCTTGCTTTTTTTTCCCCATTGCAGTGCAGTGTCATTCTCGATGCCTTCATTCCCTACCCTTCCCTTCCCTATTCTTGCCTTCTTATACCTGCCTTTTACCTTCACTTCCCTTCAACTCGCTATCCTTGTCTGGCACTTGTTTTTCCATCCCTTCTGTACCCTTCTGTTCCCTACCCTCTCCTTCCCTTTCCTTTCCATTCCCATTCAATCTTTGTATTGTCTTTTACCCATCCTTCACTTCCTTAAATTCTCCTCCCTTCCATTACCTTACCTTCCATTGTCTAGTGTTATCTTCCATTTGCTTCCGTAGAATTTCCTGGCTTTTTCCCATCCTTTCCATTCACTCCCTTCCATTCTCTTTCCTTATATTTACTAGAATTTCCTGGATTACCTTGCCTTGCCTTTCATTCTCTTGTCATGCCTTGCCATTTCCCGTCATTTCATTCACATCCAATCGCTTTCCTTTGATCCCAAACCTTTAATTTACCTCTCCTTGCCTTTTCTTTCAATTCATTCTGATTCCATCTTTTGCCATGCCTTGCCTTCTCTTTCAATCCCTATTATACCAATGCCTTTTACCTTCCCCACACTTCACTTAATTTCCCTTCACATTCCTTCCATTCCTTTCCATACCTTTCATTTAATTTTCTTGAAGTGTATTGCCTTCCTTTGCTTTTCCTTTCCTTACTATTTTCCTTTATTTCCCCTCCCTTTCCTCTCATTTCCTTCAATTCCATTCCCTTTGCCTAGTCTTGCTTTGCCTTTCCTTGACTTGCCTGTTTGTTACATTACCATCACTTTCCTTCTTTTGCCTTGCTTTGTCTTGACTATGCTTCCATTATCTAGCCTAGACTTTCCTTTTTCTTTCCCCTCCCTTTCGTTCCATTCTCTAGTTTTCAATTGGTTTGTTTTGCCTTAACTTGCATTTTCTTCCCTTCCCTTAGTTGGATTTCTTTTTCTTTTACATCCATATCCTTCCCTTCTCTTCCCTTTTCTTCCCTTCTCTTTCTCTCTTTTGCCTTTCCTGACCTTCCCTTCTGATATTTCCCTTGTACTGCCTTCCCCTCCCTTGACTTGCCTTGCACTACCATTATCCTTAGCTTCTCTTCCCTAATTTCCTTCATTTTCATACCCTTTGCCTTGCCTTGCCTGTCCTTTTCATTCTCATCTCTTTAATTCTTTACCTTGCTTTGCCTTTCATTGCTTCCATTCCCTAGTCTAGGCTTGTCATTTCCCCTCCCCTCCTTTTCTTTCTCTTTCCTTCTTTTACTTTCTTTGATTTTCCTTAACATTCATTTTGTTACCTTTCATTTCACTGCTTGCTTTTTCATTCCATCCCCTTCCTTACCTGCCCTTTACTTTTCTTCCATTCCTTTCCCTTCCATTATGCTTCCTTGCCATCTATTGCCTTCCCTTATCTTGCCTTGCATTTTCCGTTCCATTCCCCTCATTTCCCTACCCATGCCTTGCCATACATTTCCTTCCCTGCAAATGCCTTGCCTTTTCCTTTCCCTTCCCTTCCCCTTGCTTAGCTTGCCTGTGCTTTGTCTACAATTCTCTTACTTTCCCTTCCCTTCTATTTAATTCACATCCCTTCCCTTTTGTTTCCTTGACTTGTGTTACCTTCCATTCACTTCCCTAGCCTTGCCATTCTTTTTCCCCTTTGTTCCTTTCTCAACCCTTCCCTTGTATTTCCTACCCTTATTTTCATGTCACTTCCATTTTCTTCCCTACCCTTACCATCAAATACCTACCATTTACTGGCTTGCCTTGTCTAGAATTGCATTCCCTTGTCTTTCCTTCCCCTATCTATTCTCTTTCAATTCCATTTCTTTGATTCCATCTACTTCCTTTAATTTGCTTTTCCTTGAATTGCCTGTTATGCCTTGCCTTCTTTCAATTCCAATCCCTTTACTAGATTTCGTTTTTTCCCTTCCTGACACTTCTTTTCCCTTTCATTCCTTTCCCTTCCCTTTCCTTCATTTCACTTTCATTTTCTTGTCTTTTACTGCCTTCTCTTGCCTTGCCATTTTCCTTCACTCCTCTTCCTTTTTTTTCCTTCATTTTCCTTCCCCTCCCTTGCCTTGCCTTTTCTTGCCTTCATTTCCATTTGCTAGCCTAGCCTTGCCTTTTCCCTTCCCCTCCGTTTCTTACCCTTCTCTATTTTTCAATTTCCTTTTTTAGCTGTGAATTCGTGTTTCTTCAATTCACATGTATTTCTTTCTTCTCCCTTCCCTTGCCTTGTCTTGTGTGTGTTTTCTTACCTTCTCTTCCATTCCCAAGCCTACACTTGCATTATCCCTTCCCCTCACTTTTTTCACTTCACTTCTCTTCACTTGCCTTGCCTTAAATGGCTTGTCTTGCCTTTCCTTGCTATTGCACTTCCTTTCTATCCAATTTCCTTCAATTCCCTTCCCTTCCCTTGCCTTTTATTTCCTATCCTTGTCTTGAATTGGCTTTCACCTCCTTTAACTACCTTTTTTTATTTTCTGCCGTCCATTGCCTTGATTTGCCTCAAATTACTTTGCCCTGTTCCATTACCTAGCCCAGCATTGCCTTTTCCTTATCCTCCATTCCCTTCCTTTCTGTTCCCATGCCTTAATTTTCCCTACCATGCCTTGACTTACATTCCCTTTTATTGAAATCTTTTTTCCTTCCCTTCCCTTGACTTCCCTTACCTTCCCTTGTCTTACTTGCCTAGCCTTCTATTCTATTCACTTTTGTTATCTTCCTTTGCCTTCCCTTTCCTTGCCTTCCCTTCCTTCCGGTTCTGTCCCTTCCTTTCCTTTTCGTTCACTTCCAAGCCCCTCCCTTTTCTTACCTTGCTTTTAAATTCTTTAGGTTCCTTGCATTTCCTTTCCATTCCATTAACTTACTGTACCTTCAATTCCCTTCTCTTCTATTCCATTTACCATGAATAGCCTTGCCTTTAATCTTTCTTTCCTTTCCTTCCCTTCACTTTCATTCCCTTCCCTTTCTTTCCATTCATTCCATTCCTTTACCTTTCCTTAACTTGTATTTCCTTGCCTTCCCTTCCATTTCCATTACTTGAATTGACATTTCCATTCCTTCCACTCCTTTCCCTTTGTTTCCTTTATGTTCCTTTGTCTTGCCTTTTCTTTCCTTGCTTTGCCTTACCTTTTCCCTCCATTCCCTTGCCTCTCCATCTTCTGCCTCCCTGTGTCTAGCTTTGCCTTTGTGAACGCTTCCCTTTTATTCTATTCCCTAGACTATCATTGTCTGTTAATGTCCCATCCCTTGACTTGACTTTCCATAACATGTTTTGCCTTCCCTTCTCTTGACTTGTCATTTCTTTTCCCTTCCAAAAACTTCAGTTCTTTCCCTTCCCTTGCATGGCCTTTCCTTCCCTTCCTGGCCCTTGTGTTAACTTCCCTGTCTTCAATTCCCTTGCTATTGTTCCAATCTGTTCTTTTCCATTCCCTTCCACTCTCATTCCTTCCCAAAACTTTCCATACCCCAAATTGCCTTGCCTTCCATATCCTTTCTAACACCTTCCTTTCCTATTTCCCACTTTTACTTCTCCTTCCCTTCCTTTCTATTCCTTTCACACCATTTCCTTCCATTACCTTCGCATCCCTTCCATTCCCTTCCTGTCCTTTCCATCCATTCCCTTCCTCTCATTCTCTCCTCATCACTTGCCTATCCTTTTCTCTTGCATTTTCTTGCCTTCCCTTCCCTTAATTTACATTCTTTCCCTTTGCATGGCCTTGCCTACTCTAATACCCATCTTTTCCTTCCCGTCCCTCTCCTCCCCTTGCCTTCCTTTACCTTGCCTTTTTGCTTTCTGTCCATTCTCTTCCTTTCCTTTGTCTTGCATTTCTTTTCCCTTCTCTTTTCTTTTCTTGCATTATCATGTATTGCTTAGCTTTCCCTAGCCATATCTTCCCTTTTCACATTCATTGCCTTCCCTTTCCTTTCCTTCATTTCTCTCCCCTTGCCTCACATTGCCTTTTCTTTTCCCTTTTCCCCTCATTACCTTCCTTGCCTTGACTTGCCTTGTGATTCCATCCATTGGATTCCATTGCCTTGTGTATTTCCTTTTCTTCCTTGGCTCCCCTTCACTTGCATTGACTTGACATGCCTTGCATAGCCTTCCCTTGTGCTCTTTATCTTCCCTTCCCTTGACTTGCCTTTAGACTTGAATTCTCTTACTTTCCCTTCTTTTATCTTCCCTTCTCTCCACATGCCTTGCCTTGCCTTTTCGTTCCCTTCCCTTCTCTTCATTATACTTGCCTAACTTAACTTCCATATTCACATCCCTTCTCATTGCTTTACATCCCTTCCTTTCCTATTCCTTGCATTTTAAGTTCTGATCCCTTCACCCACCTTTGTTTCCTTCTCTTCACTTAACTTGGCTTACCTTGAAATGCTTTTCCTTTCCTCCCCTAACCTTGTCTTTCTTTTATCTTACATTCCCGTTCTTCATTTCCCTTTACTTCCCTTCCTTTTTTTCACTGCCTTTCACTTTCATGTCTAGCTTTGACTTGCCTATTTTCTTCGATACTCTCCCGTAACCTCCCATGTCCTGTCCTTGCATTGCATTGACTTGTCTCTCTTGCTAGTTTCTTTCCTTTACTTCCATAGCCTGTTCTCTTCACTTTCCTTCCCTTTCATCCTCTACCTTTCCTTGCTTTGCTTTTCCTTGACTTGCAGTACCATGACTTGAATTACCTTCCTTGCTTTCCCTTGCCTTTTCAGTTGACTCATCTTGGCATGTATTTCCTTCCCTTGTCTTCCCTTTCTTTTCCCTTCCCTTCTATTCCATTCCCTTATCTTTCCTATATTTGTGTTGTGTTTGCTTCCCTTTACATTTTCTTTTCCTTTTCATTGAACTTGCCGTGCTTTCATTTCATCTCGATTTCCATCATTTCCATTTCTTTGCCTTGCCTTTTCACATCCCTTCATAACTGTTCCCTTCCCATTCTTTGCCATGCCTTGCCTTAAATTGACTTTTCAATTTCCTAGCCTTCTATTTTCTTACCTTGATTTTTAACTAGCCATATCTTGCCTTGATTTGGCAGGCCTTTTAATTTACCTTCCCTATCCTTTCTTTACCTTCCCTTTCCTTAACTTGCCATGCATATGCTTTCTTTTCCTTTCCTTTCCCTTGTCTTTGCTTTGCCATTGTCTTTCCTGACCTTTCATTCCTTCCATTTCTCTCCCCAAGCATTGCTGTGTCTTTTACCTTCCAATCATTTCCCTACCCTTACCTTCACACCCTTGCATTACTTTACTTTTCTTTCCCCATTCGGTTCCCTTCCTATCTCTAGCTATGCCTTTTCTTTTCCTTTCCCTTTATTCCCTCCCATTGCCTTACATTGCGTTGCATTCTTTGCCCTTACCTAACTCAATATTGCCAATTCTCTTCCATCATCTCCCCTTCCTTTCCTTTCCTAGCCCTCGCTTTCCTTTACCTGTCCTTTGCTTCTCTTCTTTTCTCTTTCTTTTTTCCTTTTCTTCTCTTCCCTTGTATCCCCTTCCCTTCCATTTTCTTACCTTGCTATTTATTTCCTAGCTCTTCCATTCCCTCAACTTTCTTCTTTTGCCTTGCCATTCCTTGACTTGCCGTGCCTTGCTTTGTGTCCTTCCCTTCTCTGCCATTGCCTACCCTAGCATTGCCTTCTCCCTTCCCCTCCATTTCGTTCCATTATGTTCACTTGGCTTCAATCCCCTTAAATTGCCTTCCTTTCCCTTCCCTTCACATGCTTTTTGTTTTCCCTTCAATTGCTTTATTTTTTTCCCTTCTCTTTCTTTCCTTGTCTTGAACGCCTTGGCCTCCATTCCCTTCAATTTTGTTCCATTTCCATCCACTCCCTACCCTTCAATTGCCTTACATTGTCTTGCCTTCCTTTCCCTTCCCTTAACTTGCTTTGCAGTTTCCATTTTTCTCTTCCTTTTCCTGCCCTTGACTTCTGATCCATTTTTTTTTCACTTTCCTTGCTTTTTCTATTCATTTCCCTTTCATTCCCTTGGTATCACTTCCCTTCCATTTCCTTCCCTTGTCATCACTGTTATTAACTACCTTTCACTTCCCTTACATCTCCATGCTTAGCTTTGCCTTGAAATTTCCCTTCTTTGCCCTCCCCTTAACTTCCATTTTCTTCTATTCCCTTTTCTTCCCCATTCCCTTGACTTAACTATCCTTTCCTTGCCTGGCTTCCGTTCCCTTTCCTTCCCTTTACTTGCCTTGCCTTGCCATTTCCCTTCCATTCCCTTTCCTCCCAGTTATTTGCCTTATGATTCCTTGCCTTGCTATGACATGACTGGCCCTTCCATTCCCTTCCCTTCCTTCTTTTACCTTGCCTTTCCTTTACTTGTATTTCCTTGCTTTGTATGGCCTTCCCTTCTCTTTCATTCCCTAGTGATCCTTTCCTTCTTCTTTCAAATTTCCCTCCTTTTCTATCATTTCCATTCTTTTCACTTGCTTTAACATAGCTTTTCTTACCTTGACTTCCCTTGACATGCCTTGTCTTTTCCTTTCCACACCTTTTCTTTCCTTTCCTTTTCTACCTTATCCTTTCCTTTACTTGCATTGATATCCATCCCCTTCCATTCTGTTAATTTTCCATCCATTCCTTTTCCTTCCATTGTCCTACCTTGCCTTGCCATAATCTCACTTCCCTTGACTTGCATTACATTTTCCCTTCTTTTTCATTCATTTCCGTTGCCTTTATTTTTCTTTCCTTCCCTTGCCTTCACTTGTATTACTTTCCAATCCCTTTCCTTCACTTCCACTCAATTTCCATTATTTCACATTCATTGCTTTGTTTTCAATTTCATTGTCTTACTTGGCATTTTAACTTGCCTTACCTTGCTTTGCCTTACTTTACCTTGCATTACCTTGATTTGACGGGACTTGAATTGCCTTGACTTGCCTGTCCTTCATTTTGCTTTCCTTCCATTCCAATGATCTTTCCCTTCACTTCCCTTTCCTTGTCTTCCCTTAATTTTACTTGCACAGCCTACTGATGTGTTTTTAATTGCCTTGCTTTTCACTTGTCTTGCTTTGCTTTCCATTCCTTTTACTACCATTCTTCCTTGCCTTCACTTCCCTGCCATTTCCATGCCTTGCCTTACATTGGCTTGTGATGTGTTGCATTTTATCTTCCTTGTTTTATATTGTTTTGCCTTGCATTTTAAACTGCATTCTCCTGCCTTCCTTTTCCTCCACTTCCCATTCTTTCCTTCCAATCACTTTCCTTCCATTGCCTTGCCTTTAATTTCTTCTTCCCTTGCATTGTATTAGCTTCACTTCCTTACTCTTCAGTTCCATCTTCTTCCATTGCCGAGCCATTTGCCTTCCTTTGCTAACATTCCCTTCCTTCTCCTTGCTTTCATATACCTTGTCATTTCTGTTTCCTTCCCTTACCTTCCTTCCCTTCTTTCCTTGCCTTGCATTATTTAACTTGCTTATTCCCTTCTCTTGATTCCCTTTCTCCTTCCTTTCCTTGGCTTACCTTTTCGTTTGCATTTTATTACCTTCCCTTCATTTTGCTTCACTTCTATGAATATGCATTGTCTTTCTTTTATATTCCCTTCCCTTGCCCTATCCTTTGTTCCCTCCCCCGTCTTACTTTACCTTGCCTTTTACCTTCCATTCCATTTCCATCCCCTCCCTTCCCTTTCCTTTACTTCATGACCCTTGCTTTGTCTTTTCCATTTCTTTCCCTTGTCTTCTCTTGCATTGACTTGCATTGCCTTACATTTATTTCCCTTCAATATTTGGGTGTTGTATTTTCTCTCCATTCCCTTCCATACCATTCCCTTTTCAAGCCTCGATATACCTTTTAACTTCCCTTATACTATTTTCCCTCCCCGTGTATTCCACTCACTTCCCTTGGGTTGCCGTGAATGCCTTGAGTTGCCTAAATTTGCTTCCCTAGCCAAGCCAGGACAGTTATGTTCTGTGCCATTCCATTCCCTTCCCTTCCCGTCCCTTCCTTTCTTTTCCTTTCCATTCCCTTCCCATTTATTGAATTCCATTTCCATGCCAAGCTTTGCCTTTCCTTGCATTGCCTTTTAAATTCCCTTACATCTCTTTATATTTCTCCCCCTTACCATTCATTCCATCGCTTATGTTCCATTATTTTCCCTTCTGTTGCTTCCCTTCCCTTCCATTCATTTCATTCTCCTCTTTGGTAAGTCTTGCATTTCCTTCCATTACCTAGCCATTTCCTTTTTCGTCCCATTACTACCCTTCCCTTCTTCCCTTCCATTTATATCACTTAAATTTCCTTCTCTTCCTAAACCTTCATTTCCTGTCCCATCTTCTTCCCTGCCCTCCACTCCCATTAACGTGCCCTTTCTTTGCCTTTGATTTTCTTTGATTCTCTTCCATTCCATTACGTGTCATTTTCTGGCATTGACGAGTTGCCCTTCATTTTCCTTCCCACCATCTTTTTTTTTTTTTTTTTTTTTTTTTTTTTTTGCTTTTCCTTTCTCTTTACTACATATCACTTCCCTTGCCTTGGATTCCTTTTTTAATTCTGTCTAATTCTCTTCACTCTTCCATTCCTTTCTTTGTCTTGCCAATCATTGCCTAGCCATTCCTTTCCCGTGCCATCCCCTCCATGCCCAGCCATTCATTTTCCATTCTGTTGCATTCCCTTCCTATGCCTTGCCATTTTCTCTTGTGTTGCCTTCCCTTGCCTTCCTTTCCCTTCCCTTCCCTTCTCCCCATATATTTCATCGCGATTTACCTTCCATTCTCTAAACTTCCCTTCCCAACCCGTTCCTTTCCTAAATTTCCCTTTCCCATATCTTCCCTGAATTTCTTCCCTTCCTTTCCTCTTCCTGGCATTTGTGATCCTTTGCCTTCACTTGCCTTGATTTCCCTTGCCTTCCATATTTTCTCATCTCTTCCCTTCTAAAACTTGCCTCATCATTTCAAAACCCTTAGCTTCCATTCTCTTTCCTTCCCCTTACTTCCATTCACTTCCCTTTCCTGAATTTCCCTTCACTATCATTCCTCTCTTTGCCTCACCTTGATTTGCCTTCCATGTCCATTTTGAGGCTTCCATTGCAATTTCCCTTACCTTCTCATTTTCCTACACTTGTTTCCCTTACTTTCCTTTACCATTCTTTGTTTATCCTTTTATAACTTTTTATTGCCTTGTGTTGCCTTTTCTTCCATTCCTTAACATTTCCATACTTGTTCCCTTTTTTATAAATGTCATTCCCTTCTCTTCCTTTCCCTTCACTTCCATACACTTCCATCCTCTCCCTTCTCTTACTTTCCCTTGACATGTCCAGCCTTTGCTTTCTTTTGCCTTACCCTTCAATTCCTTCCCTTCCCTTTCTTTCCCTTCTTTACCCTACCCTTGCCTTGCCTTTCATGTTCTCTTCCCTTTACTTCTCTTCAATTACCTTGCCCACCTATTTCCATTCCTTTCCTTTCTGTTTTCTATTCTTCCAAACTTTTGCCTTTCCTTCCATTCACTTTTCTTGCATCGTTTTGTTTCCCTTCCCTTGCCTTGAAATTTCCTTTCCATTTTAAAAATTTCCGTTCCTAGCCTAACATAAGCTTGCCAATACTTCCCTTCTGTTCCCTTTCCTTCACTTGTGTTGACTTGCCTTGCATGATTTTTCACTTAATGTTTCCTGCCTTTTCTTGCCTTCCTTGCCTTCCCTTTCCACCATTACCCTGTGCTTCTCTTGCCTTGCCTCACCATACCCTGCCTTGAGTTACCTTGCCTTTTGTTTTTAATTACCTTGCCTTTCATACCTGCCTAACCTTACATTGCATTGCCTTGCCTTCCCTCCCTCCTTGTCTTGCCTTGCCTTTCTGTTCCCTTACCTTGCCTTGACTTCCATTGTGTTCAATTTCCTTGCCTTCCTTCCCTTTAATTGCCTTGCTTATCCTTGCCTTTCTACTTCCATTTACTTCCTTACATTTCATTCCCTTCCATTGCTTACAGATCTCTAGCCTGAATGCCTTGCCTTACATCCCCTATATTAACATATCACTTGAATTTCCTTTTCATTGTTCTTGCCTTGCTTTGCTTTGCCTTTTCACTAGCGTGATTTTTTTTTAACTTCCCTTCCTTTGCCTTCTTTAACTTTCTACTCCAAACCTTTGCCTGGCCTGGTATTTTGCCCTACCTTTTCTTGCCTTGATTTTCCTTTCTTCCCTATCATCATTCCTACCCTGGTTTTACCTTACCATGTTTCCCTTCCATTCCCAATTCTTTACATCCCTTCAATTCACATGCCTTGCCTTAAGTTTCCTTTCATTGCCATACATTTGCTTGAATTGTCTTTCCATCCCTTTCTTCAGATCCTTTCTTTCATCCTTGCATTTCCTTTTCACTTCCATTCCCTTTCTACCTTTACCTTACCTGCTTTAGCAGTCCTTTACCTTGAATTTTCCCTATTCTTTACTTACATTCCCTGCTTTCCCCTTGGCTTGCATTGACTTAACTTTCCTTTTGTTGTCTTCAATTTCCTTCCCTTCCCTTTCATTCACTTGCCTTGCCTTGTCTTCCATTTTCACTTCTCTTTTCCCTTGCATTCCCTTGACTTTTCACTTGTCTTGTGTTATGTTACCTTTCATTGCCTTGTCCTGTCTTGCATTAAATTTCACTTCTCATCACTTCCCTTCACTTGCCTAGCCATGTCTTGACTTGCATTAACTTTATATTTATTTATTTTTATTTACCACATCAATCCAGTTACCTCTCCTTCTTTCATCCCTTCCTCTTTTCCCCATTTCCATTGCCCGCAACCACCCTCCGATCTTTTCTCACTACCAACTCACATATACATTGTTGCCTACCTGGAGGAGCCATCTATATCTTTCAATTCTTTTTGAGTATGGCCTATGCCCCCCACTCGTGCCTCTAAATTAAGCGAATAACCCTCCATGGGAATATGCTCTCAAAGATTTTTGTGAACATTGAAACATCCTGGATCCAGTTTCAGAGATTTATTAGACTGCCCAGGCATTCTAACTGAGAGCCATATTAAGGGATTTTCAGCTATCATTTTGGGGGCCCATCAGTTTCCCCTTGTTCAAGTCATTTGTCTCCCTGGGGTTCTGTAGCCTGGTCTTGCCCTCCCTCTCTACAACTGGATTCCAGGTTGACACAATGTTCATCAGTGGTTGTCTCCTTCTGTTTCCATCAGCTCCTAGATGAGGGCCCTATGATGGTGGACAAGTTCCTCATCAATTTCAATATCAGAGAAGGGCATTATCATAGCCTTTGCATGGTTGCTCAAATTGTTAGTTGGGGTCAGTCTTGTAGGTCTCTGGACATTTCTCTCGATTCACTTTTGTCTTTAAACCAATACAGGCTGCATATTTTATGTTATCTCTGTATTTTCTCCCTTCTATTCCTCCCCTGCCTCAATTATCTCATTTTCCGTGTTTTAATATCGCCGCTCATCTATCACCTAGCACCCTCTCTGCTGAATACCTCCCCACTGCCAGAATGCTCAGAAGATCATGTTCATTTCCCCTTCTCCGAAGAATTTATTATTCATCTCTTAGATTCCTATTTGAATCCTAGTTTCTCTAGCTTTATGAATTACAGGCTCATGATCCTTTGTTCTATGACTGAAAGCAATATATTAGTGAGTACATACCTTTTTCCTCTTTTTGTGACTGGGTTACTTCACTCGGCATGGTTTCTTCAAGTTCCATCCATTTGGCTGCAAATTTCATGATTCCATTTTTTTTTCTACTGAGTATTATTCCACTGTGTCATTATGCCACATCTTCATCCAACCTTGAGGTACATCTAGGTTGTTTCCAAAATTTAATGTGAAAAATAATGATGCTAGTCATAGTGGAACACAGGTCTTGTTTGCATCAATGTGGTTCACTTGTGTTTATGCCTAAGTATGATATTTCTGTGTACTGTGGTAGACTGATTCCCATTTTTCTGAGGAACAGCCATACTGATCTCCCAAATGGCTGTAGATGTCAGCACTCCCACCAGCAGTGGAGCAGTGTTCCCCTGTCTTCTAGCTCCATAACCCCTCCAGCATCATTTGTCATTGCTCTACCTAATTTTAGTCATTCTGGCAGTAATAAAATGTTGTGTCAGAGATGATTTGGTTTGCATTTCCCTGATATCTAAGGTTTTTGACTAATTTCTTAAGTTTCCTTCAGCCGTTTTAATTTCCTCTACTGAGAATTCTCTCTTCAGTTCTTTACCCCATTTTTAATAGGGTTATTTGGTGTTTTGGTGACTAGTTTATTGATTTCCTTATTTATTTTGGGGATCAGTGCACTGTCAGATGTAGAATTAGTGAATATCATTTCCCAGTCTGTGTGATGCCATTTGATCTGGTCAATTGTGTCCATTGCCTTTTGGATTTATCTCATCCCGAGGATGTCCCATTTATTAATTGGGTTTCTTAGCACCTGTGCTAGTGAATTTCTATTCAGGAAGTGGGCTCCTGTACAAATTTATTCAATTGTACCTCCTGTTTCTCCTTTAAAAGGTTCAGTTAGTCTGGAATAATATTGAGGTGAAATCTTGGATCCATTGGACTTGAGTTTTGTTCATAGAAATAGATATGTATCTATGAGAAGTCTTGTACACACTATCATACACGTGGTCCTGCACCATTTGTTAAAGATGCTTTCCTCCTACGATTTTAGACTTTTAGCAGTTTTATCAAAAATTACATGTTCATAGGTGTGTGAGTTAACATGATTTTTGATACAAATGTGTTGCTGTACCTGTCTATTTTTGTACCAATACCAGGCTGTTTGGTGGACTTTAGCTCAATAGTAGAGCCTGATGTTGGGGTGTTGATGATTCCTGAAGGTCCTTTACTTTTCTGGATATCTTGCGTCTTTTCTTTTTCCATATGAAGTTGTTTATTTTCCTCTCAAGGTCAGTCTGAACTGAATCCTGTGCTTTTGTTGGTTTGGGGACTTTCAAAGACTGCCTCTATTTTATTATGTTGTATAGGTCTATTTAAGTTGCTTATGTGTTATCGATTAAATTTGGGTGATAGTTATACATTATTTTGTCCACATCCTTTGAATTTTCATATTTTATGGAATATATGTTTTCAAAGTATTACGTGAAAATTGTCTAGATTTCATAAGTCTCTCTTTTGTATCTTATTTTGTCAATTTGCATATTCTTTCCCTGCTTTTGTTTATTTTTGCTTTAGGCTTGTCTATCACTTCGATTTTCTCATAAAACCAAATCATTGTTGCATTGATATTTCTGTATCCCTTTCCTGGTTTCAGACCTCATATTGATTGTTACATGGCATTTACTCCTCCGGGATGTGTTTGCTTCATTTTAGTCTCAAGCTTTCAGTTTCATTGTTAAATTCTTAATGTGACTACCCTCCATTTTCTACATATGGTCACTTAGTAGCAATGAATTTTTTGAATATGATTTCAACACCTTAGGTCTGGGCTTCTTTCCCTTCATCTATCCCTATTATTCTTAACTTTGGCCTTTAAAAGGGTCTCACATTTCATGGATGTTTTGTGTTAAAGATTTTTTTTTTTTTGGATTTAAGATTTTCTTTGATTGATTAATCCATTTCCTATCATTTATCTTCAGAGTTTGTGATTCTCCTACAGTCTGTTGGTTTTGTTTACATCTATAGTTCCTAATAGTTTTCCCAGTTTTTTACTATCAAACATTCCATCAGTTTTTGGTTTCTTTATTGTCTCCATCTGAGTTTACAAATCTGGAACTGTTCCCTTCACTTGTTTAATTGTTTTTCCTTTCCTTAATTTTTTTTGAGAAATATGTTCATTTCTCCCAATTTTTTGTTTAGATTTTCTTCCCATTTCTTTTCTGGATTTTCTCACATCATCTTTGATATTCCCTATTATTTGTTCAGGAATATTTTTAAGACGTTCTCATCTGCTTTATGTGCTATGCTTTGTTCAGATCTAGTTTGTGTAGAGTCCATAGATTCTGGTGTTGTAATGTTTGTCTTTCTATTATTAGGTGTTTTCTTGTATTGGCATCTTCCCATTGATTCTTCCAATGAGTGCAGGTGAGGACTCTCCCTCTTTCTACTGAAAGAAGCAATTGTGAATAGATTTCAGGCTTCAGAAGATCTTCATTCTGATACACCAGAAGAAGAACTAGAGGTAACAGGGAATCAAAAGGACTTAAAATTTTCCACAACAATTAGGGTCATGGGTGCTTCCCCTGTATATATAAGTGAAAAACCAGCAAAGGAAAAACACCCAAAAGGTGTCATTGCATATCAGTGGGAACCAATACATATGAAAGATTTAAAAGGCATATAGGAAGCAGTAGTCTCTTATGGCACTCACCATATCTGAAGCAATTAGTAGAATCATGGAAAATGAATTACAAGGTAACCCCTAAGGTTTGGAATCAATTAATATCAGCTGTCCTTGAAAAATCCTCTAAATTATAATGGAGGGATTTATGAAGAGAGGAAGAAAAAGCTCTTCACCTTCAGGTCATAAAGAAAGGCAATAAAGCTCCTCAAGATAAAATTTTTGGTGATGTGAGGCCTTTATGCTGACCCAGAAACCCAAGCTGCCTATGATGAACATATCTTGTCTCTATGCAATACAGCAGATCTGAATGATTGGGATAAATTTCATGAATTGGGAGAGAGGATAGTATCCTATACCAAGATAAGGAAAGGACCTAGAGAATGTTTTAGTGTGTTTTTAGTAAGATTACCTAGGGCAGTACAATTAGAGGTAGCAGACATAGATTCTAGGTGAATACTCATAGAAACTTTAGCTTATGAGAATGCAAATCCTCAGTGCAAACAGGGGATTTGGCCTTTAAAAATGCGATCAGCACCCTATATACAGCCAACATTGAGTGTAATGACAATATGACAGAAGCATGGGTAGGAGAAGCCATATCTAAATTTTGAGAAGCATCAAGATATCAGAGTTCTTATTCATGGTGACTTAGTAGCTTGGGTAGGAGAAGCCAACTCCAAAGGTTAGAAGAGCCATCAACATATCAGATGTTATAACTGTGGTAAGATAGGACATCTAAAAAGAAATTGTAGGCAAAGCTTCCCTAGAAATAACACTCCCAGGAATGAATCAAACAGAAGGCCTCAGCTTCCTGGGTTATGTAGAAGGTGTAGCAAAGGCAGACACTTGACAAATGAGTGTAGATCGACCAGAGACAAGCAAGACAACCCATTACCATCTGGACACTCCTTGGGGGCCTCTCAAATGGCCCCATGTCACAGGTGGTTCAAACATTCCCAGTCACAGTAGAAGACAATCTCCCACAGAACAATTAGAAAATTCTGTGCCAAGTACAAAAATTCATACAACTGTGGATGACAAACTTGTGACAGATGTTGAATCAAACATTACAGAAATAAATAAAAAAACATACATTTTGGTAAACCTCTATAAATAGTCAAAGCCCTAGATTGATAGTTAAGATAAATAATAGACTGTTTAACTGGTTACTTGACAGAGGGACAGATGTAACTATCATAACTAATAAATCTTGGCCTCGAAGATGGCCCCTGCATGAAATGGATTGAATGTACAGGACCAGAAAGACAGACAGTAAGGTTAAGACCATATGTGGCTGATGTAGTGATAAATTTATGGGGTTGTGATCTATTACAGCAATGGAATACAAAGATTAACATTGCCTCCAGTATTATACAAGAACCATAAACGACCTCATGATTGAGAAAAATATCATATAAAGTATAATTTACAATACAAGACAGATACGAAATATCCAGGCTGAAAAAAAAAAAAAAAACAGAATACACGTGCTGAACAAACAGAGGATCCAAAAGCACTATATATATATATATATATATATATATATATATATATATATATCTCACACATGAGATCCCACATGGGTCTTCCTGGTCCTCTAGCAAAAGGCAATGATGAAATTGATCATTTATTGATAGGAAGTGTGCTAGAAGCCTCCGAATTTCACAAGAAACACCATGTGAACAGAAAAGCTTTAAAAAAATGATTTTTCTATCACTTGGCCAAGGAAATAGTAAGGAAATCTCCTATTTGCACATTCTATAACCAATCTCCTTTACCAACATGCAGTAACACTAAAGGTATAAATAGGAATGAAATATGGCAATTGGATGTGTTTCATTTTGTAGAATTTGGAAAATTAAAAAACTTACATCACACTATTGATACATTTTCAGGGTTTTTATTGGCTATTGTTCTGAGCTCTGAAAAGGCTGATTTTGTATCTACAGGAGAAGAAAAAGTATGGTTACCATCTAAATTATTCAAGGTCCGATTTGAACAAAAGAAACATCTTAATGAAGAGAAATGGGAAGTCATCCAAAAAATTAGGTCCCAGGAGATGTGTGGAGACCACTCAAAGTTTGGGGAATTATTCTCTTGTTCTTTCAGGAAAACAGAGAAAACCTATCTTCAAACAGTCAAAAAAACACTGAACATGTAGGTACATAAAGAAGAGAAGACAGCTCTCCAGAAACAATCACTTATTGAAGCAGAATCTCATATATGGTAAAACTATTTAATTCTAGTAAACTATATGTATACAGAAATCTATTTCTCTCTACTATCTATTATTACTGAAGTCTCAATTCATGTAAACCAATGCTAGATTTGGAGTAGGATTTGGCTTTCCTTCTCTAAATTCAAGCATGTTGTTAAGATTAAATTCATGGTTTCTGCCTTAAATCAAGAAGCCAATTGGTGTAAGGCAGAAGAAAACAAAATCTAGGGACTCATTTCTTATAAGAATTTTCCTCTCGGAAATCATAATTTTCTCACATACATTTTATTGCTTATTTTTGCCATTCCCTAATGCATACCTTAAAACATGAAAATTTTACTTTAATATTGATGTTTAAGTTTTCACAAGGAATAATAACAATTCCTAACAGCAGTCTTTGAATTCTCTGGAAGGAAGAAGGGGCCTCACGCCATCGTTTCCAATAGACTCAAACTGATTCATCTGGACTAAAAACATCACCCAAAAAACGGGTTTAATACTGTATTTCTCGAGAATCTCATGATTAGCTGACTGTAATGGTGCACCTTCTTATTACAGCCTGGCCAGAGTTTCAAATAGAACTCCAGTCGAGCATTTTCTGCCACACATTGACTAGCTACATATGTCACAGCCAGTTCTGTTAAAAATATGATTGCTAAAAATTTACTTCCTACATGATCCCAGGGAGCAGTCAACATCCTATTTCAGCAGGAAGTAACCTTAAGATAACGACACCCCCTTTCCCTACCCTTGGAATTTTGGGATAATAGGCATCTTCTTTGTGTTGATTTTAGTTATTTATCGTTTGGTATGAAAGGTGATGCTTACACTTGGGTTTATCTTTTAGACAGGAATAGGGTATTGATGGGAAAGGTATGATTTAGATGGGATATAGGAAAATTAGCCTATTTTCTTTTCAATTTGGGTAAGGGTGATTTAATGTTATTTTACTACTTACATTGTTGTATATTCTTATATGTGGTAAGCTATGTAAAATTAAGTTCATATTTTGTTATATTGTGTGAAATCTTTCCACTTATGATGTTTTGTGCACATTATTTTTACCATATTCTATGTATGTATACTTTTACTTATGTTCAAGATATTTTGTATATTGATACAATTTATGAACTTTTATTCTTGCCATATTCTATGTATGTAAACTTTTCTTGATTCAATACATTTTTATATTGACACAATTTGGGATATTTATAATGCTGCCCTTTATAGTTCTACCTGGGTGTACTAACGTTGTTGCTGTGAGACCCAGGGTGACTGTCCATGTTGGTTGCTGTTTCTGTCCTTGCAGAACCTTTTGGAAGTTGACAAGCTTGGTCACCACCCCCTCTCTTTGGAATTTGGCCTCAGAAACAAGAAGGCTTAGTGGAAGCAGCAGGCCTTGTTCCACCAATGCAAAACATGGGACAGTGCCACAAGCCTAAGACCCCAAGGAGGTGCTCCTCCATACTTTCTCCAGATACTGGTGATGTAGCTCCGATCTTGGAAGGAAGAAGAGAAACAATGGTTAATTGAAGCATAAAAGTTAATATGAATGTAGTTCAAATAGAAAGAAAGATGCTAAATACATAAGGCATGCATCTGTATTTACAAAGTAATTTCCAAAATGAGTTTCAAGCAATGAAACTGACTTCATAGATTTGAAGCCATTGTAATCGTTCACAGACAGTATAATCAATGAAACCCATAGAACCATGGATGCTAACAAAGGCTCTATACTGCAAGCTTCCTTGTGCCTTCAAATTTCTATGACTGAAAGTAACTACAACATAATACAAAACCACTTATTTTTAATATATACATAAGATGAGGAGAAATAAGATGGTACCATTATCACTAGCTCCATTAAACAAGATGAAGAGCAAACCAGATCAAGATCTCCATGATTCAAAAATCCTTTAAGAAATACCTCAATTGTAGGCAGTGAGTCACTATGATTTACTGTAAAAGTAACAGGGGAACCCAAGGCAGAAATGACATGATGTTTGAAGGAGAATTGATGGCATGTAGAAGACTGCAGATAGACCCATGTATGTCACCATGCACAAAAACCATTTTCAAATGTATCAAAGACCTGACCATAAATCCAGCCACACTGAACCTCTTATAAGAGAAAGTAGGAGGTTCCATTGAACAAATTGGTATAGGAGACTGCTTCCTTGCAGAAAACTTCAGGAGAACAGACACTGATATCAACAATTAAAAAATGGGACCTCCTCAAACTTAGAAGAGTCTGGAAGACAAAGAACACAGTGGACAATACCAAACATCAGCTCACAAACACGGAAATATTTTCACCAATCCCACATTCAACAAAGGCCTGATCTCCAAAATACACAAATAACTCAAGAAACTACTCAGGATAACATCAAATAACCCTATTAAAAATGGGGTACAGAACTGAACAAAGAATTCTCAATAGACAAATTAAAAAGGATGAATGACAGTTAAGGAACTGCTCAATATCCATAGGTATCAGGGAAATGAAATCAAACAACTTTGAGATACCATCTTTGTCCTGCAATAATTTCTAAAATTAGAAACACCATTGACAACTTCTTCTGGAGAGGATGTGGAATAAGGGAAGCATTCCTCCACTGCTGGTGTAATTGCAAACTGGTACAGCCATTATGGAGATCAGTATGGCAGGTCTTAAAGGCATAAACCACAACCCTGTGTAGAGAAAGGTTTTTTTCTGTCCGCCGCTGGTCTTCTCCTACAGCCGTGCCTGCCCAAATAACACACAGAGACTCTATTTAATATTATACTGTAGGCCAGTTACTTGTTTCTTTTCAGCTAGCTCTGTTTTAAGTATTAACCCATTTCTTCTGATCTATGTATTCTCGTCGGTCTTTTCTTACAGGGGAGCCAGCCAGCATTCTGCTTTCTCCAGACTCTCTGTCTTGACTTTTGCTTCCTACTTCCTATTTCCTCCTTGTCTCCTAGTCTTACCTATCTGGCTTTCCTATTGGCCAACAGTGATTTATTCATTAGCCAGTATGAGAAACATATACAGAATGACATCTCCCATCATCTCCTCTTTTCTGTCTAAAATAAAAAGAGTTTTAACTTTAACACACCAAAATATATTACACAACAGTTATCAAGTAAGAATCACTGTTAAGAATATTTAGTCCATTAACATTCATCAAGATCTGAACAAAATATTCTATCATCTATCTTATCCTTGTGAGTCTAAAGTCTATGAAACTTATGTTTAATACTAACTAAGCAAAACTATAACCATAACCATTAGTCTTCAACTCCTTAAAAGACCATAGAAGGATAATATATAAACTCTAGAAATAACAGAGACAACTCACTGCCTGTAGTCACCCAATGTTCTTCTGTAATCTTCCATCTTCAGCACCATAGGCCAAAGCAGGAAACTTTAAACTGTCTTCTTTCATTAGCAGTTGGTCATTCACTTTTCTCTGTGCCCTCCAGACTGTCTGGTGGAATTTTTCATGAAGCAGGATCTCTAGCAATGTCTATCTTGAATCATGAGTCACTTTTCTGTGGGTCTTGCATGTCCAGTTTATGCAGCATAAAGTCAAACAGTATCTTGTCCAAATGGCTAGTTTTGCCATATTGGAAGCCAACTCTATAACGAGTTTCTTCAATGTCCATCTTCCTTTCTGATGCAGTTGGTGTTGCCAGGAGCAATTATGTCCCATTGTCAAGAAAAACACTAAACCATTTTAAATGCCATAGTCTGTAGGTATTTGAAATGTTTGAACAATGCCTATCCATCTCAAATACATGTCTGTATATCTAGAAATCTTAACAAACTTAACGATAATATCTGACTATCATAGGTACTATCTATAATATGTATTGAATTCTACATTACATTTCTAAATGAGCTATGCAAACACAATACATAAACAAAAGGAGAACTATACATATTACAAAATTGACCTTAATTGTACCAATAAATGAAAATCCATTCCAAAACAAAGTATTCATATCTATACCTTAATTCCCTTTTTACCTTTAAAAATAATTGGCTGTGATCATTACCCATATATAACCAAGTCCATTTAAATGAAAACAAACATTTATAAATAATATTTGGAATTTGGGCATTGTTCTTTCCAAACTACTTCCTGCTGGTAAAGTGCTCTGTCATGGGGGAATCCTAAGAAGACACAAATATCCTGGTTGTAATCTGCAAGGCTGATTTGTCCAAGCTGTTTTGAATGTTGGATCATTAGTGGGAGAGTTTCAGGGGACTTTGCTCATTAGTCTGGAAGGAAGCCAAAGCTTTTCATTTGGTTAGGAAACAAAAATAGAATTCCTTTTTCCCAGTAACTTGTTCTTTAAATCAAATTTTGGAATCAAAATATTTTTAAAATATATAAATTGAATTGATACAGCATCATTTGTTTTAACATATGTTTCCTCAGCAGTCAAACAATGCAAAGACAAAATAAGACCATACAGAATCCAGACTCTCTCCATCTGTGGCTGTTTGATTATTCTGTTTCTTTACTTTTATTTTTTTCTTTTTTTCTTTTTTAAGACAGGGTTTATCTGTGTAAATTTATCCATCCTGGAATTTGCTCTGCATACCAGGTTAACTTTGAAATCACAGCGATCTGATCTGCTTGCCTATGTGTCCTGAGTGCTGGATTAAAGATGTGTGCCACCACACCCAGCTTCTCCCTGTATTTTTCAAACTATTTTATTTCTTTTCTCTCCAAAGCCTACATATATTTTAGAACACACTGTAAACCTTTAGAAGATTTCTTAATTTGAATCTGTCTTTATTGTAGTTCTTTATCTTTTTCTGGCCATGAGAATTTTCTCTGTTAAATAACAACATTGCTAAAATGAAATTCATAGCTGTGTCAGCCACAGTTTACCAAAGATGGCGGCAGCTATTTTCCTGCCAGCACTTAGTGCTGTGGTCATTGCCTATGTCTGTGATGCCATCCAGCAAGCACGCTGCTGGCTTGGAGATGTGGTCACTGCCATTGCCATCTCTCATACACTCCAAAAAAAATGTTAGCAGAGTTATTTAAAAGCCTTGCAATTTTTTTTGCCACATATGCTGAGTCAGGAATCTTCCCTTAAAGCTGCTGCACACAAATTTCTGTTTGTGTTTAGCAAAACAGAAACCAACTGACAAAAATGCTGCTACCAAATGGCCTTGTTTGTGTCTCTTGTTTCTAAAACCCTTTTATTAAGCTTTTGTTAAATTGTAAGTGGAAGTCCTTATTAGCCACGAGGACACAATATGTACATAGTAAGATTTTTCTGAACACCACTGGTCTTGTCCTGCAGCCACACCTGCCCCAGTGAACACACAGAGATTCTGTATTTAATATTATGCTGTTGGCCAGTTACTTGTTCCTTCTCGGCTAGATCTATCTAAAGTATTAACCCATTTCTGCTGATCTATATTTTCACGTGGTCTTTTCTTACCGGGGAACCTGGCAGCATTCTGCTTTCTCCAGACTCTCCATCTTAACTCCTCCTTTATACGTCCTATTTCCTCCTTTTCTCCTAGTCCTACCTATCTTGCCATCCTATTGGCCAATAGTGCTTTATTCATTAGCCAGTAAGAGAAACAGATTTACAGAATGATATCTCCCATCACAACCTGGCAATTTGGTCTAATTTGCAAGAATTGTGAGGATTAAGGTTCTCATGCCATTGAGGGAAGTACTTTCCAAATTAATCCATTTATTCAATGTTTCCATACCTGCTCTTTCATATAAACATCGATGCCAAACATTTCTCTAAAGTTAAAATATTATTATGTTCTGTAAAATTGAAATATCATAAGATGTGTTTATTCTTTCCTACAAATAGAATGCTTTTCACTTGAATTGCTAATCTGAAAACATATTCCTTTGTCATGGATACCCATTAGGTCCCAAGCACTCTGTATTGACACAACTGTAATGTGGCTTCACTTGTAGCTCACTCCAAAGGGTACTCAATACTTCCTGACACATATTTATTGTTGTTCATTTGCTACAGCTGTGAGCAATAAAACACAATCAAGAAACTCAATGAGGCAACGTGGAGTTCATTCTTGTAGGGAAAAGAAAGAGCCTGCAGTATATAAGTATGAATGACTAAATATTACTCCTACTATTTATTATTATGTTTGCTTATGATGTGCCTTTTAGGAATGCAAATACTATAAAGTATATTTTATATGGATGTGTTCTGGTTGATTGACCACATGTCTTCAGGCATATATCATGAAATGCAGATGTCTTTACATACTAAGTTTCCTATCCAAACCCCTAATTATCTGTATGCCTGCTGTTTCAAATAAGGCAGTAAAATCCGTACGTCTCATTCTCACTGCAGAAAGATCAGTGCCACTCTATTTACCTTGATAAGATTCTTCACAGCCTCTGCGATTTGTAATATCTCTTCCTCATGTATCCAAAACAGTTTTATGTTTTCCAAAGGTGAAACTTTAATCCCAGCCCTGAGGAGGCAGAGTCTTGTGGACGTTTTAATTCAAGACCAGCCTGGTCTACAGACTGAATACTAAGATAGGCACTGCTATACAGAGAAAATGGGTCTTGAAAAACTGCATATATTCAGGGGCTATAATTCAGACAATGATATATGTTATGTCATTGTATCCTTGCCTTCTTTTTCACATGGATTCCTTGAAAACACAGATTATCTATGAGACAATGAGGTACTTGTTTTTGATAAATTAAGACAAATCAATAAAGTTTAAGCTGTGCTTATTTACAGTGTTGTTTTTATGTAAAAGTTGAATCACATATTAAAATTGTTTCAGAGGTTAATTTTTATAACCTTGCACAAGAGTATTTACCGTTAATTTGTTCAAGAATGTTAACAATGTTCTTCAATAGTACCTCCTCCCCAAATGTAGCCTGAAATATAAGACTAGAATATATATGATATATTAATGAAAATAGTACAAACGTAAGTTAATATATTAAAAAATTCTTAGAACTATGCATTATTCAAATAATTTACCTTTTACTCAATTGAAATTAGACAATACTATCAATAAGCAAGGATAAGCTGTCCCTTTTTTTTAAACAGGAAGGAAAATTCAAGCTTATTTATAGCAGTGAGATTTCTGTAAGTGTGCAGCATCCCATATTTGTAGACAGTTTTCTGGGGAGTATTCAGCAAAGCCCACTCTTTCTGAGTTAAATTATTGTGCACATCATCGTAGTTCATGGCACCTAAAATAACCCATGCATATGTGGAAGAGGAAGTGTGATACTCACATTAGAAATGTCTTCTTCTTTGACAAGGTTTAATATCCTGGTAATTCTCACACTTGTATCTTGACATGGAATTCATGATGTATTCACCTAATCACATTAAAAGGAAAATGATTGGGAGATAAACATGAACCATATCTTGGCTTTTCAAATTGCTTATAACAATGAGAAAAAAATCACAATAAAGAGGAATAAAGGTAGAGGGAAGCTTAGAGATCAAAACTACTGAGAACCCATATGAGAAACTATATGATAGGACCAGGGTATCACAGCAATACCCCATACCCTGGTAGCAACTTCGGTCATTGTGAGGTTTTATTGCCATGAATAGACAACATGGACACTAACAACGTTGAAAAACAAAACAAAAATAACAAATAAAAAACATTTAATTGAGGAGTCTTAGTTAAAACATCAGTAGTTCAGTTAACCATCATCATGGCTGCATACCGGCAGCTAAGTTCCTGTAGGTTATATTTAAAAGCTTAAGAGAGAGGCAACAGCAAATTGACTAAAAGAGTGGGCAGAACCTTGAAGGTAAGAATCCTCAATTGTGTGACCCATGGAGACACACTTTATCTAACAATGAATATAGTTTAAAATGTTTTAGGATTTTTCTTGAAAGTTAGGCACAACTGCTCATGGCAACACCACTTGTGTAAGAAAGGAAGTTGGACAATGAAGATACTCATTATGGAATTTGCTTGAAATATGGCAAGACTAGCCATTTGGACAAACTACTGCTCTTGTCCAGACTCTTTGACTTTATGCTGTATGATCTGAACATGTAGTACCCACCGGATATTGACTCCTAATAAAATATGGACATTGATACAGAATTTCTGCTTTATGAAAGAATCTCCCAGACATTATGCAAGAGAAAAGTGAGTGGCAAACTGCCAATATGGTTGGACAGTTTACTAACGTTTCTTGCTTGGCTGAGGAGTCTGCTAGACACTATATGGCCTATAGGCTGAGGATGGGACATTATATAAAGAAGAATGTTGGGGGCCTGACCAGTTGAGCTGTCTCTGTGAATTCTAGTGTTTATATGTTACCCTTCTGTTGTCTTTGAAGAGTTGAAGACAGATAGTAATGGTTATAGTTTTCCTTAGTTAACATTGAAGATAAGTTACATAAAAGACTTCAGACTCACAAATATAGGATAGATGATAGAATGTTTTCTTTAAAATTTGCTAAATATAAATGGACTAAATATTGTTAATTGTGACATTTATATAATGAGAGTTGTGTTGCATATTTTGCTTTGTTAAAGTTAAAAACCTTCTTTTCATTTTAGACAGAAAAGAGGAGATAATGGGAGATGTCACTCTATAAATATATTTCTCTTATTGGTTAAGGAATAATATATTTTCGGCCAATAGGAAAGAAGGAGAAATGGGACTAGGAGACAAAGAGGAGAAAGGATGAAGTAGGGAGAATAATCAAGATGGAGGAAATCCAAGATGAAAGACAGAGAGAGCAGAACGCCACATGGAACTACTTAGATTAATAGAAATGGGTTAATATTTAAGACAGAGCTAGCCGATAAGAAAGTAATAACTGACCAACAGCTTTGTGTTATTTGGGCCAAGCATGTGTGTAGATCCAGGCTGGTGGAAAAACTATTCATAAAAATCCACCTTAAAAATTTTGAAGACATTCTGCTGTAACTTCCTTTTGCTTCTCTGTTGTTTTCCTTCTGCTTCTTTTCTCAAATTTCCTTGATGGCTTAAAGAAACCTGCTGTCTTCTGTTATACTGAGTATCCTGAGGAACTCTTATGGATGACTCTTCTGTGGTATGTTTTGCTAACAAGGAGTAAATACTGTGCTTATCTTTGTCTTTTCTTTTCAGGGACTGTAAGGTAATCTCTATTATTCCATTTTAGCCAGATGGAAAACGTTGAAGAGTGTTTGTTTTTAATGTAAAAAAATTTATGTACTGCACTCAACATTTAAATCAATAAAAATACTTTGTCTATATACATATAATTACTACATTGCTTTATAAGATATATATATACATATATATATATATATATATATATATATATGATGAGTAGGAAAAAAACTATGGTATACAGACAAAGTACATCTGCATTCTAATCTTGTTTGAGTGACATATAAGAAAATTTTTTACAAGTCTTATTAATGCCATATCCACCAAGGAAAACCACAGCCACACCTTAGAAAATACTTATTCTTGTTTTGTTTATAGAAATAATCATTCATAGTTTTATCTTTATTAACTATACCCTTATAATTTCTATCACTTTTAAAAATCATCAAGTTAGCTAACTAAGTTACAGTTTAGTAAATAGTTTGATCTCTGAATAGAAAAATGTGCAATAGACATGTATATGAATTTCACCGTTGAAATATTTGGGCAAGAAGCAAAAAGAATATACATAGATGAGTGGCTTGGGTAATCCAGTCCTACCAAACTGTAGATCAACGCATACAGATGAGTATGACCACCTGCTCAAAAGTGTAAATTATTTTCAGGATGAACCTGTATAAATAATACTATGGTTTTACACATAGAGCAAAGGATCATCAGCCTATAATTCACACTGCCAGCAGAATTAAGATACAAGGATGATTCATAAGATTCATATAAGGTCCCTCACAGGAGGTGGAAGAGACAAGTTTTACAAAGCGCATGGGGGAGTCAGGGGGGAATAAGTGGAGAGGGAACTAGGAGAAACAGAAGGAAAGGAGAGGAAAGCATGTGGGTCTAGGAAGATTGAGTTAGCAGAGGAAGAGAAGAGACAAGAGACAGAATGAGGGAGAGAGGGGGGCATAAAAGATGGAATCATTCTAGGTTTGAAGATAAACCTGAACCTAAAGAAATTTCCAGAGGTCTACAAGACTTACACCAACTAACAGTTTGAGCAACAGTAGAAAGGCTACCATAAATAAATGTCCTTCCCTGATAATGAGATCAATAACTAACTTATCCACCTTCTTTGAGCCCTCATCTATTAGCTGATAGAACCAGAAACAAACACCCACAACTTAACACTTAGCCGAACTGTAATCCAGATGTAGAGAGGGAGGACAAGACCAGGTTCTAGAAACTCATAGAGTCAGCTGACCTGAAATAGGAGGAGCTAATGGGTCCCCAAACTGATAGCTGGGAATCCAACATGTAATTGACTCAGACCCCCTGAAAATATGCCTCAGATAAAATTCCTAATCAAACTAGGGGAACTCACACAGTGCAACCAGAATGTATTCCTGGTACTCAAAAGCACTATGGACACATACCACATGGAGGGATGCTCCCTTACCATGGAGACAGGAGAAAAGTTCTAGTCCCTACTCCAAATGACTTGATAGATTTAGATGACCCTTCCTGGAGGGTATCACCGTACATGTGGGAATGGGAGGGGAGGGACGCTAGGGTGCATATGAAAGTGAGAAAGAGGTAGGGAGTGATGGACGAATAGGGAACTGGTATCAATATAAAAAAATAAATAAAAAAGAAAATTAAGAAACATAATATTTTAAAAGAAATGTTTTTTCAATAAACAATACCATAAAACATAAATAATGTTATGGGTAGGCAAGTAATAGATAAATACTATCTGTACCATACTATAATTAAAGATACTTCATGGTATAAAAGACAGAAAAAAATAAACAGTCCTTTTTTTACACAAGGAAAAATGGCAACAATGTAATAATACTAAGTATGTTTCAATGAATTTTGATTGATTATAACTTAAGCCAAGGTGATTAAAAATTACTTTAAAAATTTTAATACAATGGACACATTATACAATCAATGCTTAGCCCTTTAATTTTCCAAACCTTTAGAAGTTTTTAATATGTAAAAATAGGTAACCAGAATTGAAAGCACTCAGCAAAGGAACACAGTCACAGAAATGACAAAGGCACTAATTACCTCTATAACTACAGCTTCAAAATGTATCAAACATGCACGAAATACATGAGTCATACCAGAGATCATTATGCTAACAAAATAATTACTAATAGTATCATGAAAATTTCTAACTGCCACTTTAAAAAGACACTGTGAAGTCACGAAAACATTACTGATTCTATGTCAATATTAGTTGCAAGAAAGTTCTGAAACCATAAAAAAGTCAGGTATTCTGAGTCTTCAGAAGTGGGCCCATAGTCTCATGTTTTCTTCTCGAAGCCTTTCAATTTTACATGCCAGGACTTTTTTGAACTAGTATCTTTCCAGCAAAGAGTGTATTGCATTCTGGAGAAGGGAAATGGATTTAAATTTTGGCACCTCACAGTACTCAGAAGGATGTGTTTTGCAAACAATCAGCTGTCATTTCTTTCATGGTCAATTAACTAGCTAAAAGTTATTTTTGGATTTAACCACAATGATTACCAGAGAAAATAAATATCTGCAAGATTTATACTCCCTCATTTGGAAATCCTTTTGTTTACTAATCAAAGAACATATCTGTGTGAAAGAAGCTTCAACTCTTAAAAGTTCAAAAGTACATGATCAGCTAAGGTCTTCTTCACGGGTTACCATGCCTCTAACTGCAATTAGCTGTAACAACAATTAAAAATGTATTAGCATCTCATAGAATATTTTCTCAGATCCCCACACTCTGCATCCTTTAAAACACTGCTGGCTACACATACCAATTATATGTGAAACTATTTGTAAATTCACAATGGCAATTCTTTAACTTAAAAATTGAGGAACACATTCATCTTCACAGTGATAATGAGCCTTTTTCCAATGATAAAATGAAGACAGATCTGTCCTAATCCATCTAACATCCCACAAATGTCTATACAGGTTGCCGGCCGATTTATCGTTCTCTGCATCTCAGTGTTGGCGTGGCTCTACATGTGGAATTGTGGTGGGGGATGGGAAGAGACAATGGCCAGGGTGCATGTGTGTGTGAAGAGAGGGTAACAGAAAGGAAGGCAGGGAAGCAGGGAGAGGGAACTTAGATCAACATGTAAAATAAAAAATAATAAAAATAAAATAAAATAAATGGATCACTGTGGAGATACAGACTAGTAATTAAATCAGAAGCTCACTGTCAATATCATAGCAACTGAAAAGAGATGCCAGTTGAGGCAGCCATTTCTTTGGCTCTAACAATCAATACAAATTAGTAACCATAATAAAATGAAAGTACATTACAGCACACATTATCAAATCTTAGAAAATTCCATGTGTTCACATCTGATGTCCTTTCTTTAGTCCTGTACACTATTTTAAATCATCTTAATCTTACTGAACAAAGAAAATCTTTTCTTTAATAGTGTATAATGGGACTTAATATTTGAACTATGGTCACTTTTAAATGTCACAAAAATATCGGTAACATGCCCTAGGAAGCATGTAGTGGTTTATTGCATACTTTAGAAACTCAATGCTTGCAAGTGCCATACTATTGTATTAGCATTCCGTTTGTTGTATAATGTATACCATCCTCCTGGCAAATGACACCTGAACTGTTTTCAACAGTCATTATTCCTCTTTACTATAGGAAACTGTGTTTTTAACTTTGACTTACACATTTAATAGATAACAAACCATGGGTTATTGAATATTCATTATTCTCACATTCTTATAAGTGATTTTACACACGCACACACACACGTCAACTAATACATACCAGTATCCACATATGACACACTGAAGATAGACTTGCCTCTATTATTCTCACAAATGGTTTTACTGAATGGTAGACAGATCAATTTGTTTACCATCAACACAATATAATTCTGCTCTTCCTTTGAGGCCTCACCAAAGCCAGGTGTTAGCAAAATTTCCCCAGTATTTTGCCATGAAAGTGACATGATATTACATCAAATCCTCCATTTTCTTATTGACTAAGTGGTTGAGAACTGTCTAAGTTAACACACTGATCCTCTGATGAAATATGCTTTTGATGGATTTCAATGATTCACTATAAAGATATTTTGAAAATATAGCACTTTGTAGCCCAGGCTAGCTTGGATGTTCTGATCCCCTTGCACATGAATATGGGGATGAAAGGCATGCATTACCTCATGTAACTCACTGTAGATGTACAAAATCTGACCCTTTGCTCACCATGAAGTTAAAAAAAATTATTCATGAGAAAATATAATTTGTATTTCATTATTTAAAACTCTGTTTACCTCCAGGCTCCATGTTTTACTTGAGTTGTTTCTTTTTTGATTTCTGATGGTTGTTGTAATTTTGTAAATATGTTTCTCTTATTGATTAATGAATCAAACTCTGTTTGCAAATAAGAAAATAAGGTAGGTGCAAATAGGACACAAGGAGGATTCTGGGAGATTCTGAGCCATAGGAGGAGTAAAAGCTCTAGACCCTTCCTCCAATTAGAGAAGACCAAGTGTAAACAAACAGATTGAGCAAAGTGGGTTCATATTGAAGACAGAGCTACCAATAAATAAATGCTAGTAACAGGCCAAGAGTTTTATAACTAATAGAGACTCTGTGTTATTTTAGGGCTGATGAAGCAGTGGGCCTACCTGACCGAAATGTGCTTGTGTAAAAACAGTTGCCCAACCTGTGGCTTGAACTCACACACCTTAGATAATGATGGGATTGTAGTATAGAAATGAATATTTTGTTTTGGGATATATTTTCGTTTAATATAACATTATGGTCAATTTCCTACTTTGCTGAGAAGTCTGACAGATAAATTGTGGCCTATGGGCCAAAACTGCATGTCCCAATTTACAAAATAACATTGGTTGATTGTCCAGGTAGTAAATCAAGATATCTCTGTCATTACTTCAGTCTATTTATTATCCTTCTGTTGTCTGTAATGTAGTTAAATGCAGCGTTATGGTTCTAGTTTTACTTGAGATTAAAAATAAGTTACCCATAAGACTTTTGACTCATCAAGGAAAGATAGATGATAAAATATTTTCTTTAAATCTTGTTATCTGCTTATGGAATACATATTGTTAATTATAGTTCTTTTTTGATAACTCTTTTGTTTATATATTGTAATTAAATTTAAAACTCTTCTTTTTATTTGACTAAAGGGTGGGTATATATTTCTCTCATTTATTAATGAATAAAACACTGTTGGCAAATAAGAATGCAAAATAGGTGGGACTAAGAGACAAGGAGGTTTCTGGAATATGTAGGAGAAAGGAGTCAATATATGGGCCAAGGTAAAAGTAAGAGTTCAGGACCTGATGGAAGATGTCATTCTGTAAATATATTTCTCTTATTTGATAATGAATAAAGCAATCTTGGCCAGTAGGAAAGCAAAATAGTTGGGACTAAGAGGAAAGGATGACTCAGGAGGTAGTGGAGAGGGGATTCAAAATGTAGGACAGAGAGACAAGAATACTGGCCCCTTTCTCTAGTAAGATAAGACCATGAAATTACAACTGTACATGTGTTGGGGATATTGGGCATCTCCACAAACTCAGGTCTCTGACATGGAATGGAAAATTACTGGATCCTGCAATTTAAAGACAATTATAGTTTAGCTAAACAACTTAGGACATTCATTCTACTTCTTATTCTGCCTATTTGACTGTACACATGCAATGGCTACATGCAAACCCTGATTACATCATACCCGTGATCTTAAATAAGCCTCTGCTGAGAAAATAAAATTTGTCACTTTGATCAGAATATCATCTAGCTGTCCATTCTTTGTGTTCCTTGCCTCTATTTTTCTTCCAGTGTTTCCTGCTTCATCATTTACTGCCCCTCAGATAAGTGTACACAAGACTTCACAGTACGCTGATCATAAACCATATTCATACCACTCAAGTGTCCATATCAAGTAAATATTTCATGATCACCTGTCTCTGTTGTTTACAAACTGAGGCCAAATATTTCCAGGAAAGTGTTGGAAAATGTATTTGCTCTTCTGCATATATTTGTTCTGTGATTAGACATTGGAGAATGACTCTGACTTCTTTGTGGATGAAACTCTGTCATATAAAATTGAATTCAAGATCAAATCCTATGAGATTGGGACCTGGACCAAGTGTAGTGTCTATGAAAATGGCTCCTTGACCTTGACCTGGAATTTTAATATTGATCAAGAATGGGAATCAAAATGTTTGGAAACCGTTGATGGAATATGAGATTCTTAAATGCCTCAATTTTTACTTGAACAGGAGTTCCCATTGCAGATTTGAGTGACAGTGTGACTCATTTGCTAAACCAGAAACCCATTCTTTCCTCCAGATACTTTTAATTGTACTTCAATCTTGCTTTCTACTTCTCTTCATTTTCATTTTTCATAGTTTGTGTATTCTTGTCCAAATCAAACAATTGCAAACAGCCTTAAAAATATTCATGTGATTCTATTTAACCAATATTGTGTTCGTTTTTTTCCTCCCATTCTATTTTAATTTTCAGATCTTTAATTTTATTCATTAGATTTCCTTTATCTTGATGTATTTTCCACATTCTTGAAAAACAACTCTTCAAATGATTTTTCTAATTAACCATGAAAATGAAGTGTGTGTATCATATGAGATATTCTCAATAATTTCTGTATTAAACATCAAATTAATTTAAGATAATGGTGCAGTAGAGAATTCACCTTGCATGCCTAAGCCCTAGATTCCCCTTAGCGCAAATCGGCCCTGGAAGTTGTTCTCCTGTATCTCACATTCATGGTGGCCAGAAGTTCCTGAGAACTAAGTAAGAGTCAAGGCCGGCCTCAAAATTATAGAGATCTGCTGGGTTCTGTCTCCTGTGTGCTGGGATTAAAGGCATGTGACAATAAAACCCAAATTCATTGCTTATTTAACTCTACTGCACACAAAATTATCTACTTCTCACCCCATACCCCATCTTCAGCAGGTTGAAACCAGTAAGACAGCAGAACCAAGAACAAAGAATACTAGCTACCCTGTCATAATACAAAAAGCAACAGCAAAAAATAGATTTAGCATGTGCATTTAGTCAGGCTTCTTGGAAGTCAACCTTGGTCTCTTGCTAGGTGCCAGGGGAGCACTGCAACAGATCATCCCTCTTTGTCTCTTCTACTGAATGAAGCAATGGCATGCCCAGTAAGACAGCTGAACCAGAATCCAGGCAAAGATCTTTCAAGCTTGAGGTAGAAGGAGATGAACAATTTTCAATAAACCCTGTTCCCTCAAATTGGCACAGGGCCACTAAGCCTCTTTTTCTAATTTGTGTGAAAATTTACTCTGACCTGTTAGTACCTTTCTTTCTCTAATTGATGTAATTCTGTTTGTTCTGTAACATACTCAATGAAATTATGCTCACGTACCACAAATGCAATTGATTGCTCTTAATCCCCGTTTCAATTCATGCCTTCACTTCCTCTTCCATCTGAACAAGAAATGGGAGACATGTTATTTATCTCAAATCTTTGGTGTTAATCTCAAAAGAAATAATTTTCCTAAAGGTAGAATCATTCCATTGTCACCAGCTTGAGTGAATGGCAACCAACTGAAAGATCATTTAGGCACATACACACTAAAAAGGAAAAAAAAAATAGACATGGTCTGAATTAGTATGTTGCTATGCCTGAAGTAGGAAGAAGCACAGGGAATATCACCAATATGTATAGAGAATGAATTATGATGGAACCAACCACACAATACCAGGTTTTCAATAAGGATTCAACCTCTTCACTAGCAGTAAGAGTGCATAAGTTAAAATTCTTAATATCTCAGTTCTCATCACTACACATGGAAATAACATTAACCTATGGGAATATTTTACAATGACACTAATACATGAAATAACAGTGAATACTACCTGATAAAATTCAATAAAATCTATTTAATACTATTACTAAATAGCAGACAATGAGTACACAGCACTTTTGTAAAGGTTAGCCATATACTATAGCTGTAAGTTTAGCCTAATATTTACTGTAAAGTTTTAACCCTAGTACCCACACCTCATTGCTATTATCTGTCCACAGTATTTAAGGTGTGTTTATCAAAAACTGAAAGGAAAATATAGTGTGTACTCCTGCACAAGTAGATACCAGTCATAAAGAAAAAGATACCTAGCCTACAATTTTATAAGCCCAGAGAAGATTGAACCCTTTTCCAAAAACAGATCATAGGGGGAAAACTGTTAAAGAGATGAGATCCTCACTTACACCCTGGTTTAACATCCATGACAGCCTACAAAAATATATGTAGGCTTCCATGTGCCAGGATTAGAGGTATGGACTATCACACCTGGAATTCTGCATGATGCCTAATTCTACTATATATAAATACAAAGAAAATTTCCTCAATTTTCAGAAAGAGTTTTCAGCTCCTATCCCACTTCAGGATGCCTTTAAATAATTCATTATACACTTCAAAATAGTATCTTGCCAAATAATCTCTGCACCATGAAAATGAAGCAGCTTTTCTGTGTAGTATACTGCAACATAAAAGTTTAATAGTGGGATTTTCGAGTTTGGGGTATTGTTTTTTTCATACAAACTACTTTAGTACAGTGATTCTCAACCTCTGTGTCTAGACATGATTGGCTCACATATATGATATCCTGCATATCATATATTTACATTGGATATATAATAGCTATCTTACAGTTATAAAATAGCAAAAACTAATATTGTGGTTGTGGGTCACCATAACATGAGGGCCTTTATTAAAGCATCACAGTATTTGAAAAATTCTTGTGCTTCATATTCGAAAAACATAACCCTACATTGAGAAAATTTTTATATCCTATAATTTAAAATGGCATAGGAACAGGACTGTCACCAAACCTATGAAGAAATCTTGTCTCAAAAATGACATAGGAATAAAGTGAAAATAAACCTTAAACAAGAGAAAGAATAAAAGAAAGCCACTTTCTTTGGAATGGATTAAAATGGTAAAAATTGATAGACATACTCCAAAATGCCTTGTCTTTCTTTTTTTTGTCAAACCATCCCTTTTTGCTTTTAACTCACAGAGATCCACCTTCCTTTGTCTCTTGATTGCTGAGATCAAAGGTATGCACCACCACCACACAGCTTAGTGCCCTTTTCTTGTAACATGAAAACTGAGGGAGGAAATATTTTAAGGCTTGGCTACATCTATTCAGATGTATAAATACAGAACTTCCAGGTGAGTGTCTGAGCTTGTATAAACCTTGTGATGGCAGTCATATGAAGATCACCATGACTCTACTAACTAGAAATGTAAGGGATGAAATCCTATCCCTGTTCCTGGCTATGAAAATGCTGGTACGGTAACTGAGCCAACTCTACTTAAAATTCCTCAATCATTTACTTTAAGTTTTCCATTTTTACTTTCTTTATATTTTTCAATTTCAGTTCTTCTAAGTGATCCACTTCCAATTGCAGCAAAAGGCAAAAGGCAAACCTCATAGCCATAATGTCATATTCATTTCTTTACCTCTACAAGTTTAAATAAAATTATTACATAAAGCTAGAGAAGTAAATCAACACATCTTATATCATTACAAAAGAGAGGTATCTAAGGTATGTAACCACAAAATGTGCCAAAATAAAACTTGTCTTTGATGCTCCAAGACAGTAGGTACTAAGACACTGGACTAAACCCAGAAATGCTCACAGAGCACTATATTCCAAGCACCCATTGGTTTTCTTACCACATTTTGATACAGTATCTCCCTTCTTCAAGTATTTGTAACATATCACAGAAGTTTCAGGATTGAGCATGGACACTTTCTCACTATGGTTAATTTTAATGAATTTTTAATCCCCAGATGTAGCAAGGAAAGGCTGTAGTTACACAGAAATTGTGGAAGCTAGCCTTCTATACCTTCAAAGAAAAATGTCTGGGCCCATTAGATTAGAAAGCACTTTCATAATATCCATATATATTTATATTCATATCTTCTCTGTGTGGCACAGACTGGGTTTTAGTTGGCAACTTGAGTGCTGGGATTATAGTTTAGTCTATATGATGTTTAATATGTTAGCCGTTGATCTCTTTATCAAGGAAGGTCACTTATGGTAGCCTTTCCACTGTTGCTCAAATTACTAGCTTGGGTCAGTCTTGTAGTTCTCTGTAAGTTTCTATAGTTTCAGTTTTCTCTTCAAACCTATAATGGCTCACCATTTTATGTTATCTCTTTCTCTCTCTCTCTCTCTCTCAATTTCTCTCTCTGTCTCTTTCACTTCTCTTGTTTATTCCTACCATGAGTCAATCTTCCTAGTTCCACAAGATTTCTTCTCATCCCCTTCTCTTTCTCCTAGTTCCCTCTAAAGTCACTGGCACACTCACTCCCCATATGCTCTGGCGATCTTGTTCCTTTACCCTTCTGTGAAGGACCATATAAGAAAATCTTAGAATCCACCTTGTTTCTGTGTTTCTCATTTGATGTGTATTATAGGCTTTTGATACATTTAGCTAAGTATAAAATTTATGTATGCACGAATGCAATCCATATTCCTGTTTTTGAGGCTGGGTTACCTCATTCAGCATTGTTTCTTCAATTTCCACCCACTTGCCTGTGAATTTCAAGATTCCATTTTATTTTTATGCAGAGTAATATATCATTATATAAATATGCCACATATTCTTTATATATTCTTCATTTGAGGGTTCTCAGGGATGCTTCTACGTTCTTGCTATTACAAATAATGCTGCTATACACATATTTGAGCCTATGTATTTGTTGCATGGATGTGGATCCTTTAGGTACTACCTAAAAGGGGGATTTCCAGGACCTGTGGTAGAATATTTTATTGGGGAACTGCCCTGCTGATCTACAAATTGGCTCTACAAGTTTGCATTCCCAACAAAAGAGAATTAGTGTTCCCCATTCTCCACATCCTCTCCAGCATAAGTTGTGATTGGCGTTTGTAATTTTAGCCATTCTGGCAGGAGATAGACGGTATCTCAAAATTGTTTTATTTGCTTAGCTGATAGCTAAGGTTGTTGAGCACATTTTTGTATGTCTTTCAGGAATTTTAACTTTATATTTTGCAGATAAGCCCTTTTTTCAGATGCAGGATTGGGGAAGATCTTTTCCCATTCTGTGGACAGCCATTTGGTCTTGTCAACTGTCCTTTTACTTAGAGAAACTTATCAGTTTGAGGGGACCCATTTATTAGTTGTATTTTGGTATGTACAAGACTGCAGAGAGAACCATGTGCATCACCATGCAAAAAACTAAAGTACAAATTGATCAAAGACCTCAACATGAATCCAGCCACACTCAAACCCTTAGAAGAGAAAACAGGAGGTACCCTTGAATAGATTATTATAAGAGACGGCTTCCTGAACTTATCTCCATTAGCAAAGATATTGAGATGGACAATGAATAAATGGGACATCTTCAAATTTAGAAACTTCTGTAAGGCAAAGGAAACTGTGTAAAAGACTAAATGATATCCTAACAGACTTAGAAAAATTTTTTCCACCAATCCTACATCTGACAAAGGGCTGATCTCCAATATATATAGAGAATTCAGAAAACTTGTCAACAAAATATCAAATAACACTATAATAATGGGGTACAGAACTGAAGAGAGAATTCTTAAAAGAGGAAATGAAAAATGATAAAACACAACTTATGCTGACAGGATGTGGAGAAAGGGAAACGCTCCTCCATGGTTGGTGGGATTGCAAACTCGTACAGCCATTTTCAAGATAAGTATGGTGGTTCCTCAGGAACATGGGAATGGGTGTATCACAGGACTTGGCGATCCCCTCTTAGACATATAAGCAAAAGATCTACATCCATGCAACAAAGACAAGTGCTCAATTGCTTTCATAGCAACATTAGTTGTAATAGCAAGAAACTCGAAGAAATCTAGTTGCCCCTCCACTGAAGACTGGATAAAGAATATGTGGCCCATACACATCGGACTACTTCTCTCTGGAAATAAATAATGGAATCTTGAATCTCACAGGCAAGTGCATAGAACTTTCAGAAGCCATACTTAATGAGGTAACCCAGGCACAAAAAAGAGGAACATGGTAGAGAGAGCCATAAAACAGGGAGCCATTATTGGTTTGAAGAGAAAACTGACCCTAAAGAAATGTCTAAGGACCTACAAGATTGACTCAAAGTTACAATTTTAGCAACAGTGGCTACTAGAAGTTCCCTTCCCTGATAATTAGATCAACAAATAGCTTATCCACTTTCATAGAGCCCTCACCTAGTACCTGTTGAAAACAGAAGCAAACACCCATAACGAAACACTCTGTCTAACAAGAAACCAGATCCACAGAAAGAGGACAAGAAAATGTTGCAGAAACACATAGAGACAGCTGTCCTGTAGAAGGAGGAGCTAATGAGCCCCCAGACTGATAGCATCGGACTGACTCAGACCCCCTGTAGATGGGTCTAAACAAGAAGAACTAAGCAGTCTAAGGAAGTTCAGACAATGGAACTATGATGTATTCCCGGTGCACAAAAGGAACTTGCAGACACATCCCCCATCGAGGGATACTCCTTTAACCTAGAAATCAGAGAGAAGTCCTAGTCCCTACTTCAAATGAGTTGTCAGAAATACATGACCCCATATGGATAGCATAGACTTATATGTGGATTGTGGATGAATGGGAGGGGAGGGCAGTAAGGGTGCATGATAAGGGGGACAGAACGTAAGAGGGAGAGAAGGCAGTGAGGGAAGGATAGAGATCAACATGTAAAATAAAAAACAAATTAATTCAAAAAATTCGGTATGCAGGGACTCAGGATGTTCCCAAGAGGATTGGTGGTTCTAAAAGAGATCTGGCGGACTTTAGCTGAGGATAATCTAGGATAGGCCCAGTGATGTGTTGCAGATATCCAGTAGGACATTTTATTGCATTTTAAAAGTTATTTATCATATGTAGCATCCTACTTGAATGTCTTCTGGTAGAAAAGAAGAGGGCACCGAATCTCATTGTAGATGGTTGTGAGCTACCATGTGGTTGTTGGGAATGAACTCATATCCTCTGTAAGTACAGTCAGTGTGATTGAACTTTTAGTCATCTACCCATTCCATTGTTTGTTTTAAGAAAACGCCTCATTATGTAATTTTTGCTGCCTGGAATTCATTGACATTCATGCTTCTGGCTCCTGAGTACTACGATCAAGGGATTAATATTTATATTATTAACATAATTAAGCATTATGATAGTTAAAATGGCTTGTGCAGTGCATTGTGAAACATCAATTAATATAAGAATTTTTATTATATTACTTATTCACACAAAAGATGAGTTAGATTTAGTTTCTAAATTAAAAAGGAATAAGATTTGGGCTAGGACTAGGATAATTGGCTAGGTTCTAGAATTCCTGATACTACAGGATTTAAGTTCTCTATCACTAATAAAGCCAAATAGGGGCTGAGGGGGTATCTTGGTCAATAAAGTACAAACTCTAAGGACCTGAGATCACATAAATACACACAGGCACACACACACACACACACACACACACAATAAAACAAACAGATGTATTCCATATTGTTTTTTTAAGTTTGTTATGTCCCTCTATTGTGTCCTTTCTGTTTGTGTGTACCAGAAAGGACTTTTCAGTGTATCAATGGCTATCCCAAAAACTTACTCTCTGGACAAGGCTGGTCTAAAACTGAAGAGATGCCTATCCCTGACACCATTAATATACATTGACACTTATTTAGAACTAAGGCTAATGTCAGTTTTTAAAACTGATAAACACAAGTGAGTTTTTACTCCACAATCTGAGCATATATGACCTGCTTTACAAATGTGCATAGTGTCTCAGTATTGTGCAATGACAAAGAAAATACACTTTGAACTTCACTTCATCTTTCTCAAACCTTGTAACAGGAGTTAGTTCTAATTCTTTCATATACAATATGATTTGTTTATTAATATTGACATACTGTTCATTCATAAATTCCTAAAATAAACAAAATTATTCAGAAATACGTAAAAGCCCAGTGACGTTTTATGGGAGAATGAGTGCAGCAGCATATCATTGTTTCCCTCAAAGTTGTCACATGTTTTTGAAATAGGTTCAGCTCCACTAAGGTGGGGTCAGAGGTGATACCCACATCAAATATTGGCATATGAAGAAGTTTACAGAGTTCCTTATATTGTTATTGGAGTAGTTTATGTTTCTGAATTCACTATTTTTTTCTGTTTTCTGAGTAATTTGCTTGAGTGTCCAATTCTTTTATAGTCAATGGAGATGTTTCTCTTTTTCTTTCTGTATGAAAACAGATATGATAATAGAAGGTCCAAGGATGATAAGGGAACTACAAATAACAGGAATGTCAACTGCTTAAATATACAAACACGGCATTTTAAGCCTGGGGTGGGGGCACACATTTTAATTCTAGCACTTGGGAGGAAGAAGGGCAGGGGTTATATGTGAGTTCAAGGCCACTCTTGTTTACAAAGTTATTTCTGAGATGGGCAGGGCTATTAAGCAGATAAAAACTGCCAAAAATGTAGGTTATACCTAACAGAAAATAATGCAAAGAGTGTCACCTAATACTTCTAGCAAGGAAGGACAATTATGACTTGGTTTCTTGCTTGCCTTGTGCTATGTGGCCAAGAAATTCTTCAGAGTCATGATCCTCCCAAATATGTGTCAGGTGCTAAGATTACAGGTATAGGCCACCATGCCCAAATTCATTTTTCCAAATTTTACTGTAGTAAAATACCATGAATTATTGCCCTGTATTTAAAATCTTTGGTAGTAAATACAGATTTCTCCGATTTAACAACAATCTTAATGATTTCCAAACTTCACAATGATACAAAAGCAGTATGCACTCAGCAAATCTATATTGCTATTATAAACACAGCCAGTTTTTCACTTTCAGTACAGTACTCAAATAAAACTATACTTATACTAATATTCCTATGAACACTTCTTTACCAATAACTACCAATACAGTAGGTCCTGCTAGTGGATAAAGAAGGCAGCAGAGTGAGTATTATTTATATATTGTACAAATGTCTTTTTCACTTTGTATTGTTTAAAACTTGCCATATATTCAGGGAAGACATCAATTAGTACAGGCAAAAGATTATCATGGACCTAATTTCAGATGAGAGAAATTGAGTGTTTAAGGAAAAAAAAGATATTTTATGTAGCAAATCTAAATCATTTATGTTAACTTAAGGAAACTGCTCTAATATCATGGTCTACTTGAATATTCTTCACATACAGTGATCAATTATCCTTACCTTTGAAAGGCAGTCTAACTGCTAGACTTACTCCATCTACAGATACAGAAGCTATGCTTTTACTTTAACAGTAATTGGAACATGAGGTTCCACATCATTACCTTTCAAATATCACTAAGTGTCCCATATTTTCAGAACCATTATGTATGTCTGAGTGGTATGCAGCTTTGATCATTAAAGGCGCCACAAAGGTTAAAGTTTGTCTGGAACTATTTATTTGTATCACTACATATACTTGCTTCTTACATACACACAGGCATATATATTAAGAATGGATGGAGGACAAAGATCAAGTTTGGGGAGATATTGACTACATTGATTATTGATGTAAAGACTAAATTACAAGAATATGAGATTCGTTCCTACATGAATTTATGTTTGTTGCTTGTGAACCTGGTACCCGGTGAAGTCACAAGTCGGTGCTGGATTCCCTGAATAGCAGTTCAGGAAAGTTATAATCCACCACATATGATGGAAACTGACATCAGCTCCTATGCAAGAGAAGAAAAAGCTCTCAAATCCTCAACCTTTCTTCAGGTACTGTTTTGTTTTTAGGTATTTTGGAGACGAAGTTTGTCATTGATTTGATGCTTAACGTAACAATTTCCACCTATCTCTGTCTCTAAATGCTGAAGTTAGAATATATGCCACCTTTATATTTTTTTCCCCTCCAGACTGGCTGTCTTGAGACTCATGCTGGAGGACAGGCATATTTTGGAGATCTTTATGTCTGTGCCTCCAAAGTACTGGTCTTAAAGGCATAAACCACAACACTGTGCGGACTAAGGTTTTTTTTTTTTTTTTTTTTCTGTACGCCGCTGGTCTTGTCCTACAGCCGTTCCTGTCCAATTAATACACAGAGACTCTATTTAATACTATACTGTTGGCCAGTTACTTGTATCTTATTGGCTAACTGTATCTAAAGTATTAAACCATTTCTTCTGATCTATGTATTCTCACCGATCTTTTCATACCGGGGAGCCAGCCAGCATTCTGCTTTCTCCAGACTCTCCATCTTGACTTCTCCTTCCTACTTCCTATTTCCTCCTTGTCTCCTAGTCTCACCTATCTTGCTTTCCTATTGACCAACAGTGATTTATTCATTAGCCAGTATGAGAAACAGATTTACAGAATGACATCTCCCATCATCTCCTCTTTTCTGTCTAAAATGAAAAGGGTTTTAACCTTAACTCACCAAAATATATTACACAACAGTCATCAAGTAAGAATCACAGTTAAGAATATTTAGTTCATTAACATTCAGCAAGATTTTAAGAAAATATTATATCATCTATCTTATCCTTGTGTGTCTAAAGTCTATGTAACTTATGTTTAATCCTACCTAAGGAAAACTATAACCAGAACTATTAGTCTTCAACTCCTTTAAAGACCACAGAAGAATAATAAATAAACTCTAGAAATAACAGAGACAACTCACTGCCTGTAGTCACCCAATGTTCCTCTATAATCTTCTATCTTCAGCCCATAGGCCATAGTGTGTCTGCAGACTCTGCAGCAAAGCGGGAAACTTTAAACTGTCTTCTTTCATTAGCAGTTTGTCATTCACTTTTCTCTGTGTCCTGAAGAATGTGTGGTGAACTTTTTCATGAAACAGGATCTCTAGCAATGTCTATCTTAAATCATGAGTCACTTTTCTGTGTGCCCTGCATGTCCAATATATACAGTATAATGTCAAACAATGCAGACAAGAGCAGTATCTTGTCCAAATGGATAGTCTTGCCATATTGGAAGTAAACTCCATAATGAGTTTCTTCAATGTCCACCTTCCTTTCTGATGCAGTTGGTGGAGCCAGGAGCAATTATGTCACATTGTCAAGAAAAACACTAAACCATTTTAAGTGGCATATTCTGTAGGTATTTGAAAGGTTTGAACAATGCCTATCCATCTCAAATACATGTCTGTATATCTAGAAATCTTAACAAACTTAACTATAATAACTGACTATCATAGGTACTATCTATAATATGTATTGAATTATACATTGCATTTCTAAATTAGCTATGCAAACACAATACCTGAACAAAGGAGAACTATACATATTACAAAATTGACCTTAATTGTATTAATAAATTAAAATCCATCCCAAAACAAAGTAGTCATATCTATACCATAATTCCCCTTTTACCTTTAAAAATTATTGGCTGTGATCATTACTCATTTATAACCAAGTCCATTTAAATTAAAACAAACATTTATGGACAATATTTGGGTATTTGGGCGTTGTTCTTTCCAAATTACTTCCTGCTGGTAAAGTGCGCTGTCACGGGGGAATCCTAAGAAGACACAGATATTCAGGTTGTAGTCTGCAAGGCTACTTTTCCAAGCTGTTTTGAATGTTGCATCACCAGCGACAGTTTCAGGGGACCTAGCTCATTAGTCTAGAAGGAATCCACAGCTTTACATTTTGTTTGGAAACAAAAATAGAAATCCTTTTTCCCAGTAACATGTCCTTGAACTTAAATTTTGGAATCAAAATATTTTTAAAATATATAAATTGAATTGAAACAGCATCATTTGTTTTAACACTTGTTTCCTCAGTAATCAATCAATGCAAAGACAAAATAAGACCATACAGAATCCAGATTCTCTCAATCTGTGGCTGTTTTATTATTCTGTTTTTTTCTTTTACTTTTATTTATTTATTTTTTTGAGACAGGTTTCCTTTGTGTAAATGTATCTGTCATGGAATTCACTCTGTATATCATGTTAACTATGAAATCACAGAGATCTGCTTGCCTATGTCTCCCGACTGCTGGTATTAAAGACATGTGCCACCACACCCAGCTCGTCCCTGTATTTTTAAAACCATTTTATTTCTTTTCTCTCCCAAGCCTACATATATTTTAGAACACACTGCAAACCTATAGAAGTTTTCTTAATGTGAATATGACTTTATTGTAATTCTTTATCTTTTTCTGGCCATGAGTCTTTTCTTTGTAAAAAAAAAAAAAAAACATTGCTAAAATGAAATTCAAAGCTGTGTCAGCCATGTTTTACCAAATATGGCGGAGGCTATTTTCCTGCCATCACTTATAGTGCTGTGGTCATTGCCTTGGTCTGTGCTGCCATCCAGCAAGCATTATGCCGGCTTCAAGATGTGGTCACTGCCATTGCCATCTCTCATACACTCCAAAAATTTGTTAGCACAGTTACTTAACAGCCTTGCAGTTTTTTGCCACTTATGCTGAGTCAGGAATCTTCCCTTAAAGGAGCTGCGCACAAATCTGTGTTTGTCTTTAGCAGAACAGAATCCAACTGACAAAAATGCTGCTACCAAAAGGCCTTGGTTGTCTCTGTTCTTCTGTTCCTAAAACCCTTTTTTAAAGCTTTATCAGATTGTAAGTGGACGTTCTTATTAGCCATGTAGAAGCCATATGTACTTAGTAAGATTTTTCTGCCCACCACTGGTCTTGTCTGGCAGCTACACCTGCCCCAGTTAACACACAGAGACTCTTTATTTAATATTATGCTATTGGCCAGTTACTTGTTTCTTCTCTGCTAGATCTGTCTAAAGTATTATCCCATTTCTGCTGATCTATGTATTTTCACGTGGTCTTTTCTTACCGGGGACCCGGAGAGCATTCTGTTTTCTCCAGACTCTCCATCTTAAGTCCTCCTTCCTACTTCCTATTTCCGCCTTGTCTCCTCGTCCCACCTATCTTGCTTTCCTATTGGCCAACAGTGCTTTATTCATTAGCCAGTATAAGAAACAGATTTACAGAATGACATCTCCCAACACAACCTGGCAATCTGGCTTAATTTGCAAGAATTGTGAGGATTAAATTCAGGTTGTCATGCTATTGAGGGAAATACTTTCCAAATTAATCCATTTATTCAATGTTTCCATACCTGCTCTTTCAAATAAAAATTGATGCCAATCATTTCTCTAAAGTTAAAATATCATTATGCTCTGTAAAACTGAAATTCCATAAGAAGAGTTTGATAGTTATTTTATGTGAACAAGGTAACTGCCTTTCACATTTCTTATATGAATCCTTCCTACAAATAGAATGCTTTTCACTTGCATTGCTAATCTGAAAACATATTCCTTTGTCATAGATCCTCACTAGGTCCCAAGCACTCTGTACTGGCACAACTGTAATATGGCTTAACTTGTAGCTCACTACACATATTCATTGTTGTTCATTTGCTACAGCTGTGAGCAATGAAACACAATCAAGAAACTCAATGAGGTCATGTGGATTTCATTGTTGGAAGGAAAAGAAAGAACCTGTGCTATCTCAGCATGAATGACTAAATATTACTCCTACTATTTATTATTATGTTTGCTCATGATGTGCGTTTGAGGAATGCAAATGCTATAAAGTACATCTTATATGGTTGTGTTCTGGTTGACCACATGTCTTCAGGCTTATATCATGAAGTGCAGATGTCTTTACCTACTAAGTTTCCTATCTAATCCCCTAATTACCTGTATGCCTGCAGTTTCAAATAAGGCAGCAAAATCCATACCTCTAGTTCCCGCTGCAGAAAGATCAGTGCCAGTCAAATTATCTTGATAAGATTTGACAAAGCCTCTGCGATTTGTAATATCTCTTCCTCATTTATCCAAAATAGTTTTATGTTTCCCAAAGGTGAATCTTCAATCCCAACCCTCAGGAGGCAGAATCATGTAGATGTTTTAATTCAAGGCCAGCCTTGTCTACAGACTGAACACCAAGACAGGCACTGCTATATAGAGAAAATGGGTCTTGAAAAACTGCATATCTTTCAGGGGCTATAATTCAAACAATGCTATGTGTTAAGTCATTGTATCCTTGCCTTCTTTTTCACATGGATTCCTTGAAAACACAGAATATCTATGAGACAATGAGGTACCTGTTTTTGAGAAATTAATACAAATCAATAAAGTTTAAGCTGTGCTTATTTACACTGTTGTTTTTATGTAAAAGTTGAATCACATATTAAAATTGTTTCAGAGGTTAATTTTTATAACCGTGCACAAGAGTATTTACCATTAATTTGTTCTAGAAAGTTGACAATGTTCTTCAATAGTAGCTACTCCCCAAATGTAGCCTGAAATATAAAACTAGAATATATATGATATATTAATGAAAATAGTACAAGCAGAACAATGCATTATTCAAATAAATTTACATTTACTCAATTGAAATTAGACAATAGTATCAATAAGCAAGAATCAGCTGTCCCTTTTTTCAAATAGGAATGAAAATTCAAGCTTATTTATAGTAATGAGATTTCTGTAAGTGTGCAGCATCCCATATTTGTAGACAGATTTCTGGGGAGTATTCAGCAATGCCCACTCTTTCTGAGTTAAATTGATGTACACATCATCATAGTTCATGGCATCCTAAAATAACCCATGCATGTGTGGAAGAGGAATTGTGATACTCACATTAGAAATATCTTCTACTTTGACAAGATATTTATAATATCCTGGTGATTCTCACACTTATATCTTGACACGGTATTCATGATGTATTCACCTAGTCACATTAGAGGGAAAATGATTGGGAGTTAAACATGATATCTTGGGTTTTCAAATTGCTTATAACAATGACAAAGAAATCACCATGAAGAGGCATAAAGGGAGAGGGAATCTTAGAGAACAAAACTACTGAGAACACATATGAGATACCAGCGTATCACAGCAATACCCCAGGCCCTGGTAGCAACTTCTGCCATTGTGAGGTTTTATTGCTGTGAAGAGTCATCACGGACACTGACATCTTTGAAAAACAAAACAGAATTAAACAATAAAAAACATTTAATTGAGGAGTCTCAGTTAAAACATCAGTGTTTCAGTTAACCATCATCATGGCAGCATATAGGCAGCTTTGTTACTGTAGGTTATACTTAAAAGCTTAAGAGAGAGGTGGCAGCAAATTAACTAATAGAGTGGGCAGAACCTTGAAGGTAAGAAACCTCAATTGTGTGACCCATAGAGACATACTTCATCTAACAGTGAAAAGCCAATTATAAAAAGAAAGCCAAACTTCCCCTACTGTCACTAGTGGGATCACAGACGGGACTAAAAGCTCCAGAATCTTCATGGCACCAAACTAGTCCAATTGAATGTGGGTGACACTTAGGTGACTTGATATGTTGAGAGACCCCTGTCAGTGAATCCAGGACCCATCCCAGGTGTATGGACTCGCTTTTGTGAGGCCACTCCCTGTGATGGAATTATTTGCTCATTTTTGATGCATGCTGGAGTGCCTTAGTCCTTTCTCAGCTTGATTTGTCAGAGTTAGTAGACTATGGAAAATAGGCATTTCCCTTTTGAGTTGTTGATGTGGGACAGAAAAGGAAAGATAATTTTGTAAGTTAGGCCAGGCCTAGCCTCTAACATTCAACCCTCCTTCATCAACTCCAGTTTTGAGGTAACTGTGTCTAATGCCATGCATGGGTTTCTCAAATTGTAAGGAAGTTTTTAATGAAAAATCTAATTATATACAAAATTTTTAAAAATTGTCTCTTTGAAAGAAACAAAAAAGTGTTTTAAACATCAAAAATTATAAGCCTAAATATATACCATTTTTTTTTTACTTTTACAAAAAGCCCTATATATTTAGGAATCTATGGGTAGTGCAAGTCTATAATTGCAGCACTTACATGTAGGGACCAATGACTGCTATGACCTCCAAGCTAGCCATGTCTAGAAAGCAACACGCTGCCTCGAAATAAATAAATATAGAAAAAGGAAATTAATGTAACCATCTCATATTTAATTAGTGAAAATTACAAACCAGTGGATGGTGCATGCTTTGCTCAGCATTCAGAAGCTTGAGGCAGGTGACATTAGTTCAACACCAGATAGGCCTTTATAGCTAAGAGCCTATCTTAGAAAAAGAACACGTAAGACGACAATAAACAACAAAACATTCATTTACTTCAACACAGTTGAAAAGTTGGAAATCAGATCTTACCATTCTGGTGTGCTTATGGTGCTGTGCTAAAACACTGACAAAAAATGCAGGCCAGAAAGGGGTTGTTTGTATGGGAAAATTGAATAACTAACTGCAGGTGATTCCTTTGTTTGGGGTTGTGCTTGTTTTATGAAGACAATATTTGATGAAGTTTGTTCCTGTTGATACCATAATCCCCCATCTCAAACTTCAGGCTGGTTGGAATTACAGGCCTGTACCCTCAGCCTCAGCTATATTTCCTATCTCTTGCCTGATACCTCTGAGGAATCATTAAGAAAAATGGGTGTAATTTTTAGTTTTATGTGTAACAGTTGACTTAGAGAGAACAATGAATAAACTGCTCCAAAATTATTGTAAATATAGTGGTCCTTCTAGCAGCTTTTGGTGAAATTTAGTTTTAATATCTTTAATAGATGTTCAGTGATGTTGAGTGAGAACCAATTATTTTCCTGCTTACCTTAAAATGGATTCTGTGATATCTGATCACTGTCAAAATATTTGTCATCTTGAGAAGAATGTAGATAGCATTAGCCCAGTAATACATTATCTAGGATTTGTACACTACTTTTGCCATGGAATTTCATTTGAAATATTTAGGTTATGGTTTCATTCGAGAACTTCATGGAAACTATTCATGTACATTTGCGAGAGGACAACTGGGGGATTAGATCCCACAGAAGTAAGTGCCTAGGATGACAGAGTACAATTACTTCAATAATGCTCTGTTATCTTTGAAAACATTGTAAGAATAAACAGTCAATAAAATCATAAGAGTTATGGATGCATTCGAGAATGAAGATAGGGTGACTGGGAAACAAGGAACATGTGGCAGAAGTACCTCTACTATGAAAGACTTTGGGTGGCTATTCCCTCTGTATCCATACACCAATGTCTTAGTTTGCTTTGTAAAATACTATCACACTCTTACTCAAAATCACGAGAAAATAGGATAATCTACCTTGTCCCATCTAAATCATACATTTCCCAATAACACCCTATACTTTCTAAAAGATAAACCCGAGTGTAATCATTACCTTCCATACTCAACCCCAAATAACTAAAATCAACCCAAAGAAGATGCCTATTATCCCCAAATTCCAAGGGCAGGGAAAGGGGGCTTCATTATCTTAACGTTATTTCCTTCTGAAATGGAATGATGATGGCTCCATGGGATCCTGTAGGAAGAAACTTTTTAGCAACCAAATTTCTCAACAGGACTGGCTGTGACATATGTAGCTAGTCACTGTGTGGCAGAAAATGTAGTTCTATTTGAAACTCTGGACAGGGTTAATAAGAAGTTACACCATTACATCTAGATAGTCATGAGTTGTCTCGATCAAAAGATCTCAAACCAGTGTTAGGGTGATGTGTGTAGTGCAAATGCATGAGGTTGAGTCAAGTGGAAACGATGACGTCAGTTGTCTCTGCCATTTCTAGAGTTAATATAATATCCTTCTGTTTCCTTTGTAGGAGTTGAAGAGAGATAGTTATGGTTATAGTTTTCCTTAGTTAAACTTAAAGATAAGTTTCATATAGGAGTTTAGACTCACAAATATAGGATATATGCTGGAATAGTTTCTTTTAATCTTGCTTATTAATAATGGACTAAATATTCTTAACTGTGATTCATATTTGATAACTCTTGTATTATATATTTTGCTATGTTGAGGTTAAAACCATTCGTTTTATTTAGAAAGAAAAGAGTAGATGATGGGAGATGTCATTCTGTATGTTTCTCATATTGGTTAATGAATAAAACACTATTGGCCAATAGGAAATGAAGATGGGAGGGATTAGGCGACAAGGAGGAAAGAGAAGGTAGGAAGGAGGAGTACAGTGGGAGAGACTTCCCTGGTAAGATTAGACCACTTGAAAGTACTTATGTTTAACATAAATGGGTTAATACTATCCAATAAGAAAGTAGTACATGACCAACAACATTATATAAAATATAGAGACTCTGTACGTTAATTGAGGCTGGCACAGTGTCCGGACCAGACAGAAGTGGGGAGGAAAAACACTTACTCCTTACAGACATGCAGTTTGAATTCTATTATAGCACCTGGTGAACCTCCGAAATAAGATTGGGGATTTTGTTATATAATTCACCCAATTCCGGGTGGTCAAATAAATCTAAACTCTTAAGTTCTTTGAATTGATTCATATTTCTGACTAGACTCACAAAATGAGCCTCAGTTATATAAACTAATTAACAAAATTTGTGTCCATGGCTTCCTTTCTCTGTCTGCCTGATTTTTCCAACAGCAGTAACTTTGTGAGGTTGTACCATATGCTTTTACTACATTATCTGTGCTCAACTTAATGCACTAATAATGGACTTTCATAAAAAAATGCTTATCTCAAAGCCACTGATAAATCACCTACTCTCTCAACTTGATCATTTTTCATTCACTTTCTCTCATACATACATACATATGTGTATATGTGTGTATGCATATATGTACTGTATAATATATGCATATAAATACAATATAATTATGCATTGCATTTGAACATCTCACAATTTATTCACAACATCTTTTTCCTCCAAATCTTAGGTTAATAGCTCAGGCATCAATCAAACCTGCCTCTCGTTTATGGAGACCAATTTGGAGACCATGGATGGCAGGCTATTAATCTCAAGTTCCCCAGTTTCCACAGGGACCCATCAGAAATTTCTTGAAAACCAAAGCCCATGCTGGGACAGAACACTGCAGGCAGGTGTTGGGGGGGAAGAGTAAACTCACATGCAGGTAGCCTGAGGATGCACAATTGAGGGGTCAACAAACACTCAGTCACCTAATGGAGCTTTTTCGAGAGGCCAGGCAGATCACCAATCACCAACACTGTCTCAGCTTTCCAACATGGATGGAGAGTCACCCAGAAAGATTGGATTGAGCATCCACTCCAGTAATTGCCCTGGTAAACAGTCTCCCCTTCCTTCATATCCTCTACCTAACCTGCTACCAATAAAACTCACTGAATTTTTTGAGCTTTTCTCTTTCTCTGGAAGGGATGGGTAGAAGTGTAAACACTGTCCTTGTTGCTCAATTTACTCAAGATGTTGTGAGACAAAGATGATTAGGGACCTGAGCAACAAATTCTCCCCTTGCCTTGGGGAAAGTGAGTCTGGGCACTATAAGGGTGGCCTTTCCCCTACAACCTATACCCCCTGAATGTCCTGGGTTAGCCCCCAATAACGCTTCTCCTGTGTCCTGTCTCCATCCAGAGCACCCTTCGAACTCTGATACACCTCCAAACAACCCCGTCGCAAGTGTGCCCACCCTACCCTGTGCCCTACCCTACCCAGAGGCTCACTGCTCTGCTTGAGCACTTGGAAAGAGGGTGGAGACAACAGTCCACCCTACTTCAGAGATTTCTCAGTGCAAGTCTGAACAAAGGAGACCTACATATCCAAGAGGAACCACCCATAATTTCCACATGCTTAGTCTCTGACCTCACCTCCAGTCCTCTGCTTGAGTCTGGGAATTGTCCCAGAGATCCACCTATCTCTGTGGGTCCACTCTGAGTTCCTGCCTATTATACTTACGTTTGGCCTTTTCATGGTGTCCCACATTTCATGGATGTTTTTTATTTAGAAGAGGGCACAACAGGCCACCAAGTGATCTCTGGAATTTATAGATAATCTATCCTCCTGAAGCCTATTCTTTAATATTCTGTCTCTCCTCTCTCCTTTCCTCTCCCTCTCTCCTCTCTCTCTCTCTCTCTCTCTCTCTCTCTCTCTGTCTGTGTGTGTGTGTGTGTGTGTGTGTGTGTGTGTGTGTGTGTGTGTCTGGGTGTGTGTGTATGTGTACAATATAATAAGACAGGGCACTTTATGATACTGTAGCAGGCAATGTTATGGGGTGTGGAGGCAGAATCCATGCAAAATCAGCGTCCTGTGTGACCAGCAATGCAAGCTCCATGACACATATTTCCCTGATTTTTCTTATGAAAAAAAGAAAGGTAGAAAAAGAAAGACTAAGTTTAGAATCACTATCTGGGCTGCTTCCCTTATCCAAATTCAAACAAGTACCACAACTTGTTTGTTCATTGTAAGCATACACTTCTACACTACTTCAGGTTTCCAACAATACAAGAACTTTCTTCTGAGGCCCAAGCCAACTTCCCTTTGATTTTCTTCATTTATTTAGTTGTTTTTTTTTTCATTTTACCTGTATTAATGCCATGTTTATCATTTTAACTCTATTTATTTTGGATTGTGTAGGGAGGCTAGAGGATCTGGATTTCCTGGAGTGGGCTGACATAATAGAAAAATTGGCAAGTAAAGATAGACCTGAAAGTCAAATTTACTGAGAAGTAGCCATGTGAGATTTTATCAGCAGTACTCAGAAAGCTGTGTGAGTTGGAGTTCAAAACAGTCTCAGGTCAGTAAAGGCTGCATAGAGATGCCTCAATTTTAAACAGAAAAAGAAAAGAAGAAAGAGAAGAAGAACTAAAGAAGAAAATGATGAGAAAGATAAAAAAAAAAAGGATTCCTTCAAGACTAATGTGGTTTGATCGAGCCAGACCACCTGAAACAGAGTACCAGGTGATCCTACATTCAAAACAGCCGAACAAAGCAACCATACAAACTACAGCCAGGATTTTTGAAACTTCTTCCTATCCCCCATAACAGCGCCCCTAACCAGCAGGAAGTAGTTTGGAAAGAACAACGCCCAAATTCCCAAATATTGTTTATAAATAATTGTTTTCATTTAAATGGACTTGGTTATATAAAATAAATAAAAACGTTAAAAACTAAAAGAAGAAGTCGAAGAGGGAGAAGAAGAAGCAAAGGAAGAAGAAGTTCATGAGGGAGAAGAAAGATACCAAAGAAGAAAGGGAGAAAGAAGAAAACCCAGTATGAAACAGGAAATATTGCCACATTCTTTTAATGTAACCCGTCTGGAGGCAAGCAGATCCATGAATTCATGTCCAGTCTGGTCTACAGATTGAGTGCTGAGACAGTCAGAGCTACAAAAAATAATCATGTCTTGAAAATTGAAAACTAACATTTTGCACTAAATTGAACTCAAACTGAGTATGCTGGTTTTCGGGGAGGCTGATGAAATACACACTCACAAAATAAGTGATAAAACCAAAATCAAACAAATGACAATAGTTCAGTGAAAAGCTAGAGAGAGACTAACAGGATTTCAATGATTTAATAATTCAAAATGTATCTATTACAAATACAAGAGAATTATGGCCAAACTTTGTTAACCCTGCAGCATGAATGATCCCATTTGCTCTTTGACAGGGCTGGATTTTCATGCATGGCTTGCCCTATCTCTGCTGTATAGTAAGAGCAATAGCATTAGTAGAGGAAAACTTTTTTTGAGTAGCTCACTGCTTTCATATCAATTCTCAGAAAAAAAATCCTGCACTGTGGAGTGGAACACAAAAGCAGTTTCAAAAACTAATGAAAGTAACAATGTAGGAAGGTAGAGAGAGTGGAGAAATTGTAAATATGGAGACAGTCAGAAAAAAATACAAACAAAACAAAAAAAAGTCACACAGTCTGTAAGGCAGAATACTAATTGATTAATGCATATTGTTCTGTTACTATTAGACTCAGATCTCATTTACTCAAAAATATATAACAAATTCCAACTTTTAACCACAGAGGATGAATCAGGACTCTGTTCTCTGAATTCTGAAGGTAGAGAATTGGCAGCTCACCAGAACTTCAGTGTGAGTTCTAAGACAGAATTGTGCATATAGAGAAATGCTGAAAATAAAAGACAGAAAGTCAGACAGACTTGCAATCAGACCCGAGCCATCTTCTCATCCTATCTACCCAAAGATTCCAACGACAACCAGAATAGATGTGTTCTATGTCTTTGTTGTGGCAACATCACAGTTTATGTAATACTGTGCATACATGCCACTGTTCCATACACCATAGAATAACTCAGTTCCTGACCAATACCACGGATGTAAATAAACAGGATAGGTAAATAGATGATAGGTAGACAGACAGATAAATAGATAGATAAACACATAGACACATGCATAGATGGATACACAGATAAATATAGCAATAGTTAGGTAGATGATAATGAGAAAGATGAAATTTGCCAGGTTGTGATGGTAGTACTAAGGAGGCAGAGGATTTCTGCTCTACAATATACAACTAAGAATGTTGTAAAGGTCTATATTCAGAACACCCATTATGACAAAAATAGACCATGCCTTGACAAAACAAAGTAAATAGATAATCATAAATACATATACAATCCACATCAAATCATTCAAGGCCAGTGCTGAGCATCTTGCTTATTAGGGAATGGGTAACATCTTATATCCAGGCACCTCCAAGTTTTATTTTCTACTTATTTTCAATAGTGTTTTTTGAAGTGTGGATCTTACTGATTGGAATTATTTCTGTATGCCAAGCCAAATGTGAACTCAGAAATTCAGCTGCCCACTTACCAAGCACTGGGAAGATACTTGAACAGCAGCAGTGTAATAGGATTTCTTTTATTTCTTGATCAACCAGAGTGTTAAAATAAAATTAATGTAGGCACTGGGTCATGAACACACATACACATGGAGAGAATTGACATGGATAAGGAGGAAAAATAAGAGAAATTCATGGGTTTACATTTCATTTTTCTGAATTCCAGGGCCAGACAGAGGGACCCAGTCTCCATTATATGAGACAAGGTAATGCAGGTATTACTATTCAAGTCTCTTGTGATTCTTCCTTTGTAGCCTCTCAGATCATTACCTGCTCATATTCACAATTTTCCCCTTAAAATTGTCCCTCTCCCTCCCCCCTCTCTCTCTTTCTCTCTCTCTTTGCTTGTTTCTGTCTCATTCCTTCTCCCTTTCTCTCTCTCCCCAACTTCAATGTCTCTCTGCTCCATTTCTTTCATCATTGTCCTGCTGCTCTATGTTTGGGAGGATGGTCTTCCTCCTTTTTTCACTTTCCATGATGTCTTTCCCTAATTAAAAAGAATCCTCTGCTTGAACCATGTTTCCTGGTGTCCTGCTCTCACACCCAGCTTTTGTGATGTTGCAACTGCAGTGACACTGTTTTCCATCCATCAATGATTCGGCTAGTTACTTTTCCATTTTGAATTTATGTATTTATTTGTTTGTTTATATTTAAGATAAAAACCAAAGAAATAAACAAAAAGTAAAGAGCCTGTACTGTTCTAACCATTGGATATCAAAGGCAGCCAGGACAAACTCTAGCACTACATAGAGAAATCTTGCATAAAAAAGAGATATCATATTACAATGTTGAGTTAACAACATTTTAAAAAGGAATAGAAAGAATACCTGTGGTAGAAATTTGAAAATACATTTTGATGAACCTTTAATCCCAGCACTGGGAAGGCAGGCAGATTTCTGACTTTGAGGTCAGCCTGCGGTAAAGAGCACACTCCAGGACAGCCTTAAAAGTTGGATGGATTAAGTAAATCACTGAAAGGAAAAATTGACCACTATCTAACTGACTGACAAAAAAAAAATGATCTCTAAGATTTACACTTAGGAAGGCCAGTAGTCAGGCGAAACATCAACACAAGCAAGCAGTAATATAATAAAAAAACAAAGCGAAATGCAACATCACAAATCCAGTGTCAAGCTATAGAGCGACTATCAACATAATGCTCTTTCCATGTCCTCCAATCCCTTTAAATCATTGACAAGGCTGGATTTCCATGCTCATCACGCTTTTGCTTCTATATAATAATAGTCTATTTAAAATAATGTGTAGTACCTCACTACATTCATGACAGTAATCATAAAGAAGTCATTGATAATACAATGAGATAATTATTGTGGAGCACAGATAAAAGATAGACTCTGCCTCAAAAATAAACAAACATATGAGTGAATGAATAAAAAGCAGGTTAAAAAGTGAAGTAGAAAAAATAAATATTTTCTGAAAATGACTAATTTCAAATCAGCAATGAAGGCTTCCTGACTCCAACAAGAAGGTAAAATGTAAGTGAAAGTGGGACAAATATGAATTTCTAAATATCCCAGTACGTTGGGACATCATCTCTTAATGTGTCTTCTTTACAGATTATGGCTCTATGCTAAGGTATTAGAAAGGAGTTTTGAACACAAATCTTCGTGCCTGTAAGTCTTTGCATCACAACCCTGTCAGGTGTCCTCAAATAACACGTGTGGACATCAGGGTCCATGGGGCTGAATACACAACTCATTTATCTGTGCATGATGAATGACACAAACCTGTAATAAGTGAGAAGATGAGAGATTCCCTCAATATAATGAAACGCTGTGCATCTCCTGGCACACAGTATAATACAGTATAATAAGGGGAAATTTATAGCTCTATTGCTTAACTTAAAAAATAATTTAAGGGCTTAAATAATTGACTTCAGTACACAATTAAAAAATCACAAAAACATATAGTCCAATTAAACACTAGAAAGTAATAGTTTCACTACATCCATCAACAATTTGGAAAGCCAGCACAGGTGGAAAAAGCCTTAATCCAGCTATTCACACAAAAAGAAGATGCAGGTGGACATATGAGAGTTTGAGTCCATTCTAGTTTGCAGAGCTATTCCATCACAGCTAGGGCTGTTACACAGAGAAACCCTGCCTCAAAAAACTAACTAACTAACTAACTACCTAACTAACTAACTGACTGACAAACTATTAGTTAGTTAGGGGATTGGGACCTTTGACTGCCCAGTGTTCTTAAACACGATGGCTAGAATATTGAAAGATATGCATAGTGAAGAAGAAACCTGCGAGGCATTCCAAATTTTTGAAAAGGATGGGAATTCAGTAGAATCATTACAACAGAACTGAGACATGTCCCTTTAGTTATTTATTTTTTTAATTTTCTCTTTTGTTTGTTATCTTAGCCAATGGAATTCATCATCTTTTGAGTTCCATTCTATCTCATTTTTGTTCTCTTTCTGTATTAACCACTAGATTACTGGGACTCAAACCTAGGTTGCCCTTGAAATAACAACAAAATCACAACTACTTGTTTTAAAATGTAGCATACGGAATACTATATATTCAGTGTGGATTTAGAGACAGACAACCATGTGATAATGGTGACCTTAAGGTAGAGAAATTGATACTCATTTTAATTATTTATGCTTGGTTGGTTCTTCCTACTCACTCACCTCAGCTTAAACTAAAAATTACATAAACAGACAACTAGAAACATCCAAATTTTAGATTAACCCCAGGAGAAGTAAAGAAGGAGGGGAGGGATGGAGGAAAAATGGGATAGAAGAGAGATTCTCAATTATAACACAATACTTCAATTAGACCTGTTCTCTGAATGAGAGGTCAAACCTCTTGAATTTTCTCATTTTATATGTTTACCAGATCTTGCTAGAAATGCAGGTTGGGCCCAAATTCCAAGGAAAGAAAATAAGAAATGCAAAAATCAATAAAAATCATGCAATCCTGTTCCAAAATATTGTCCCTTCTGTGCAGTTTGGATTCAATTTTACTTTATGAAAAAATTTACAGATTTATCTTGAAAGAGAAGTCTGTTGCCTCTATCTGTGCCGTCAACAGTATGCCTGCTTTTGATTAACAAATCACCAAATATAAAAGCAAGACACTGTATAGATATAAGCTAGATGAGCTCCCATTTCTGAGAAGTAAAAATTCCTATAAGATTCCAGTATCTAGGCCTTAAATTATCTAAAGATGATAATGAAAAAAAGAATGGAATAGATTTCTCCACAGAGTCTTAGTGAGTGTAAAACCACATAAAGTACAGCCCCCTGATGAATTTCATTGGGTGGAGGGGAGAATCTTGTAGAAGTTGTAGGGAGGGGGAAGTGTGGTCACAATACATTGTAAGAAATTTTGAAAAAGAGGGAAGGAAAGAAAGAAAGAAAGAAAAGCATTATTACTATAATCACTTCTTCAAAATAAAAAATAAGCTAAAAGTTGGTGGCACATGCCATTAATGCCTGCCATTGTGTGGCAGAGAAAGGCTAATCTCTGTATGTTTGAGGCCAGTCTGAACACCAGAGTAAGTTTCAGGACTATCTCCAAAATATATAGAATTCATTTCTTAAACAAACAAAATAAAGAAATAAAAACATGCACTTGTTGGTAGGTTGTTTTACACAATTATTCTCCTCTGTCTTCAGAAAGAATTTCTGGTAAATATATATGACAAAATTTTACTACTTCCTCGATGTACATAGTCTTATCCATCCTGCAGTATTTCTCATCCAAACCATGATGTAAGTTCTGCCTGGGTTTCTACTGTTACTTTAACAGTAAATCAGACTGATCACGTTCTTCTAGTGAGGTGTTTGTTCAAGGCTTTTTGAATCATGTGGCTCCTAATCTGGTTTGCTGTTAGTCATTTTTAATGGAGCCATTAACATTACTACCATCCTGTTTCTAGTCATCTTCTGTTTTCTATATTAAAAACAAGAGGATTTATCAAGTTGTCCTTTTCCTTTAACCATAGAAATCAGAAGGTAAAAGGACGTTTGGGATATAACTCAGTGTTTACAGGATTTTGCTATCGTAGAATATGCTCTAGGTTTCATTGGTTATACCATTCCAATGGCTTGAAAGCTATGAAGACAATTTAATTGATTGAAACCAGTTTTGGAACTCAATGTATATATTCAGATGCATACCTTCTGTAGTTTCACATCAATATCTTTCTGATCAAACTTGTTTATAGTAACTATTATTTTTCAATTTTCCATTTTCCGCTTCCTGCATGGATGGAAACCATCAACAAGGTCCAGAGAACGGGCTAGTGCAGGACCTCCCTTGCAGTCCTAGGCTTGTGAATCAGGCGCATGCTTGACTACCATGGAATAAGTTCTGCTGCCTAGGCTAAATTCTCAAGACCCTGAAGCCAAAGCCGGGAGGAGAGGATGGTGACCGAGTTCTGCTGTCACCAGTTTAACCTGAGATGTATTTTTAATGCTAAAGAAGCCAAACTTTAAGAAACTCGACCTTCAAATGTATGCTACATTTTTTTTTTTTGAAATTTATAGTGGAAGGTGTTTGACTTATTATATGGAAACAAAATTGAGAGTACTTGAAGATGGATTAAATCCAGAAAAATGAACTGAAAACCCAAGATTTCTCTACTCCTTCTTCCATTTCCATGTCTCCCTCCCGTGTGTGTATGTGTGTTCATAGTGTCTATGGTATCTTTGTTTTAAACATTCCTGCAGATAAAGTAAGTCAAGGAAATATAGTCCAATGTGGCACAACATTATTACCACCACTGGGAAAACAGCCAGGGCTTGTAAAGGGAGCTCTTTAATTTTTTCTTGGGCACATAGAAACAATTCCAACAAATTAAGTTGTACATCAAAAAACATTTTTGCAAATAAAAGAAAATAAAATATAAAAGATCCCTGAATGGCATGGAGATGCCTGATGCTCAGGGATTACCAATTCCCTCATAAACAAGGTGACCAGCACTGGTGTCAAGTAATTGATTTGAAGTGAATTGTATTCGTGGTTTAGGATTATTTATTTTTAGTCAAGTTATTGTCTATTTGTGTCATACAGGTTGTGCTGGTTTTACCACCACTTTGTATATGGTAGCGATTCTCGAACAATGCAGCAGTGGCAGAGGCCACACTGAAGGCTTCTGAGAGTTACTCAAAGTTTTCCTTGATGAAGATTGTGTCTCGTTAGCTGGATGACCTAATCCTCCTTCATGCATGGTTCGGTCCCCACATGGTCCATGAGCTTGTAGGTGGCAGCAACAAAAAAGGCTGTGGTTTCCAGTCCTTCCTCAAACTGGAAATATACGCCCCCTAGTTCATCCAGGCAAGCAACAAGGTCCCCAATCTCCTCCATGATGTTGCTCAGGTAAACCTCCTGTGATAGGTGGGATGCTGTCTGCAGAGCCTTGACCATTGCCAGCACAGTCCCTTCCTTGCTGAGGCGAGCAGTGAGGTCACCAAGGGCTTCATGGGATGCAAATGGAAGGCCAAAGCCACTGAGTGCTGCAACTGCATGGTAGATTTAGGCAACAGGGGAGTCTTCACTGACTGCTCCACAAGAAGATCTTGGTCTCATTTGAAACAGATATCTCACAGCCTGAGAGGACCTAGCTCGAGTGGGCAGCATAGAAGAGAGAGAAGAGGTTGCTGGGGTCAAGGTTTGACTTGATGAAAGAACATATTTTTTTGATATCTGGCACCTGTGCCCCAAGGCTGTTGAGTCCCACGATGGAGTAGAAGGCAGACTCTAAATTCTGAAAGTGTGGTCCAATGAGGCTTTCAGTCTCTCCATGTCATGCTTCGTGAGGTAGTGGGTAGGTGTCAAATCCTGGGTGCTGGCTACGATTATCAGGGCCACCAGGGAGACAGTAGTAGTTATAGTGGTGTGTATGCCTGGTCTAAAGAGGTAAAACCAGTCGTTTTTATAGGCCCCCAAAAAGGCATAAACAACACAGTCTCAGAACAAAGCCATTTCTGGTAGTTGTTGAAAACTTAGGGACAGTTGGAAGAGAAGAACGCTGGATGCTGACTGCAGGATTGTCTGATTTTCTTTTGTCTTTTCTTCTTCTTTTTTTAAAAGGGTCTCTCTTATAGCTATATCTTACAACTCTGTGTGCATTGCAGGTTCACTGCCAATTCTCAGTCTCCTACATTCTTGAGAACATTCTGAGGCTTGAGTCATCATCTACAAGTTGGAAATTGGTTATTTATTTTTGAGTAAATTGGACCCAGGTCAAATAGTAGCAGATCCCAACTCAAGAATCAATAGGTGTTCTGCCTTAGGGTCTGAGTGCCATGTGTCATTTACTTTATTCTGCTGCTGGTTTTTTCATATTTGTCCTTTCTATATAATCACATTTCTCTTTCTTCCTGCCTTTCTTCTTCCTCCTTGCCTTCCTTATTTCTTTCATTCTTACACCCATCATTCCTTCCATTTGTTTTGAAACTGTGTCAAACATGAACAAAGCTTCACTGGAATACTTAGGTCATGCCTGGCCAACAATACTGGTCTTAGAGGGGAAACCTTCATTGCTGAATGGAATTCAGTAATTTTCATGTTTTATGAGTATAAATATTGTTTACTTTATATATTAACTTGATTGGTAAGAACAGGATATTCTTATATTTTATCTGTGTCCCACTGCATGAGTACAGTCAAGAAAGTATTGAGCTACTCAAAATTATTTTAGTTCTACAGGATGCGGATGCTGTTACTATAAAGAACAAACAGGGAGAGGCATGCATAAAAATCCAGCCCTGACTTAGACCACAGAGAAACCCCTGGCAGCAGGGCTTTAAAAAGATTATTTCTGACTTATAGTGTAGTTATGGATTAGTTTAGTTGATTTATATTTTATTTATTTATTTTACTTTATTATTTTACATGTCAATCCCAGTTCCCTCTCCCTCCGTCCCTCCCTCCTTTGCTCCCTCCCTCCTATTCCCTTTTTTACCATCTGCCCTCCTACACCCCAACCACA